>NC_092826.1:71184789-71484789 GCF_039878825.1 Excalfactoria chinensis
TTTTCTTTCAGCTGTACAAGTCAGACTAGAAAATGCTAGGGAATGAAAGAAGAAATGTGAATTAACATTTCAGAAAAAGGTTAATGGTGACAATAAGATTCTTTAAATAAATATTATTAGCTTTAACCTACCTTTCAGATCAGAGTGATTTCACTAATATGTTTCCAAGTTGAGCAGAAAAGTCCTTGAATTTCTTCACTGTCCACTTTCAGTAACAAAATCATAGAATCATAGAATGACCCGGGTTGGAAGGGACCTCAAGGATCATGTAGTTCCAACCCCCCTGCCTAGCAGGGCCATCAAACATACACCTTTACTAGATCAGGTTTCCCAGGGCCCTGTCCAACCTGGCCTTGAACACCTCCAAGGATGGGGCATCCACAACCTCCCTGGGCAGCCTGTTCCAGGGCCTAACTACTCTCCTAGTAAAGAACTTCCCCCTAACATCCAACCTAAATCTTCCCTCCTTCAACTTGGATCCATTTCCCCTAGTCCTGCTATTGTAAGCCCTTTCAAAGAGTTTACTCCCCTCCTGGGTGTAGGTTCCCTTCAGGTATTGAAAGGCTGCAATGAGGTCACCCCGCAGCCTTCTCTTCTCCAGGCTGAACAAGTCTAACTCCTTCAGCCTGTCCTCATAGGGGAGGTGATAAGACTATATGGAAATAAGACTATATGGAATATGGCTTTTGTTTGGTTGGTTTTTTTGCATTTAAGACTTTTTATTACTCAAAACAGTTATCCATGAAGTTCTGTAAATCTAGAGACTAACATTTTACTTGCTATTCATAGGCTTATCTTGCCCCTTTTTTTTTTGCCTGACTATGGTCTCTGCACTTTAATCAAATGCACTTTAACCTGTTTCCTGTGAGGTCTCCACTCAATCATTGACAACTAACCTATCCTTACTGGGGAACACTTCTATTTCTCTATATGCCTGATAAGTTTCAGGCCAGAGCTATGTGATTATTGAAGAACTGTCTTGAGAAGTGACAGAGAAATGCGGCCTTCTTTCTTGACATACTCCAGTCTTACTGTGGCCTCATACAAAAAAACAAAGAAGAATGTGTAAGTATTGACATAAGACAGTACAAGTCATTATTCAGGTATAAGGATGATTTTTTCTTTTGAACTATTTCCTTTTCTTGTTGTTCTTGCTGTAGTAGTTTTCTACCTACACTTGTAGCCTGAAATTCTGATTCTATTGAAGAATTGATTGTGTGATATCATATCATTCCAAGTGCATCCTCACTTCCCTCTTCTCTGTTTACATAGATTCTTATTGTTGTTTTCTTTCTAAAGTGCTAAAAGTCTTTTACTTGCTAGTTTTTCCTACTGTCTTTAATACTAACCAAAGAGTATTGTGTGAATTACTCAAAAACACTGGGTATCTGAGGAAGAGGAGCCTACAGAAAAGCTGGGGAGAGACTTTTTATAAAGGCAGATAGTGACAGGATGAGGGTAAATGGCCTTAAAGCGGAAGAGGGTAGATTTAGACTAGAAATCAGGAAGAAATTATTTATTGTGAGGGTGGTGAGACACTGGAGCAGGTTGCCCAGTGAGGTTGTGGATGCCTGTGAATGTTCCCTGAAAGCATTCAAGGTCAGGCTGGATGGGGCTCTGAGCAACCTGGTCTAAAAGGAAGTGTCCCTGCCTGTAACCCAAACTATTCTCTGATTATGATTCCACAAATATGCTTTATTCCCAGGATCTGTACATGTCCCTCCACACTCCCTGAAGTTTTGGGCAATCGCTCTTCAGGGAACTAAATTTTATCAATTAACAGTCTGTTCAACCTAATTGCTTCTTGTGCATTATCTGGGGACAGAATGGAAGAAAGTGTTATTCCATCTCTGCCCATGTATTACAGTCTTGTTTTATTTTAATTTCAAGTGTTTACTGTTATCAACAACAGATTAAGAAAACTGCATAATTGTGGATGAGGACAATTACTTCCACATGTAGGCTGATCATGTGTCAAGCACTTCAGTACCTGAATGCCTTTGGCAGTGCATTAAACAGCACAAAAGATCTGTCAGGTTTGTCCTTTCAGCTTCAGAAGGCTGTTAAGTGAAATGCTGCATAATGAGGGAAAGTATAGCTTTGATTGTTGTTTAGGAAGGATATTTGAGGTTTTTTTGTGTGGACGTATTTAAGACAAATAAAACTATCTGAAAAATTGAGTTTTACAATTTTCTGGAAAGTCCTGCTGGGTCAGTCAGCCTGAATTTCATTTACTGCATGCTGTCTTTAACCTTGCAGAATTCCATTATATCAATAAAGCACTACTTTGGGAAAAAGTTTTCATTTAGTTTTTTTCTAGATAACATGAGGTCAAGCTAAAAGGAACTTGTACAAAGTTTGTGTATAGAGGTAATAATTCAAGGAAAGACCAGAGAATATTAAGATTGTAGTGCTCATCTTTGGGGAAGGAAATAAGGCTTGTTGTGGTAAGCTTCACTTTCTGAACAGATATTCACATGAGCGTCTTTGTGACACATTTGCCAGTAAAAGTTCAGAACACAGCTAACGACACACGAACTTAAAAGTTTCATAGAAATGTTCTTCTCTATAAAGGAAGTGGAATGAGGAATGTGTCACACTGCTCAAATTTCTCTCTCAATAACTAATGGAGAACAGTACAAGTGATGAATTACATATCACAGGATGGTATTTGCAGTTCCAGATAGGCCCCATCTACACATTTAGGTGTCTAAATATGCTTTGTTTTCAACTGTTCAATATACTTTGCTTCAAATATTCAGGCACTTGAAAACGAGTCTTGGACTTCTATGTCAATTGCATGTTTTTGTGTAAATTACCTTAAATGTTCTAAAATTCCTGTGCTGTTAACAGTTATGGAAGTGTGGAGCTTCAATAAAATAAACATTATTTTACTTTGTGCCATTATATTTTAGCATATTTATAAAGACATACTAAAGGAAAACAAATTTATTTAAAATGCAACTTGTTGATAAGAATCTTATATATTCATTACATCACACAGAAAGAATGTGTAGATTCACTGGCAGTTATTGACAATTTCCATAATTTGTATCTGGCACTAAAATGGGGTTTATATCATTACTTTTGTCACGTCTGCTAATTAGGATAAGCACGAATGCCATTTAGTCATTAAAATTAAGAAAAATAACCACCAGGTAGGCTTTTCTAATAATTGCCATATCCCAGATTACTGCCCGAAACCCATGAGTGCAAATTACATGAACTTATGCACAGTGAGAAGCAGTACCCATGAATTATCAAAAATGTTAATGGGAGATACTTTACAGCTAATTTTGAAAGTGAAATGCATATAGAGACTGAAAGACCTATTTGGGTCTGTCACTAATGGCTGCGATCAAGCAGAAAAGTACAATAAACATCACCACTGCTAGCAAGAACAAAGATTTTCTTCAGAGCTCAGTTCTTGTTCATCCTATTGTATGAGAAAACAGTAAAAGCTGAAATATTTGACTAAAATATTGCTGTAGTTGACACAATAACTTTCAGCATTTAAATTCAGATGACTAAATTTCCTCTCTTAAAGTAGGTCTCAGAATCTTCCAGTATGATAAAGCTGTAGCAACTGAGTGAGGCTAAATCCCAAGCTGCAAAAGCATTCACCATTAGCAAATTCACCCATTCACTTTATTCATTATGGACTTATGTTTTGTCATGTTCTTTGTCTAGGAGTGTACGCTATTCCTTGTATCCAGGATTAAGTATCACCAAGCAGTTAAAATTAACAAAGATGTCTAAACAGATTCCTGAATAACAGACAAGGATCCTCATATAGTACATACGGATATAATGCGCATCTGTTCTGTAGATATTCCTCTCGTAGTAAAAGTCTATGTATTTTGTACATTTGTAACATAACTTACCCATTCTGTCTGCAAATGTGCTGTGCAGTTATATTTGAAACACTTCTAGAAAATTTTGAATTGATGTATAAAGAGAACATTGGGTTGTTCCAGCTTGAAAAAGGAAAAAAAAAAAAAAAAAAAAAAAAAAAATGGAATTTACAAGAAAAGAGGTACATGGTCATGACCTTAGTCAAAACTCCAAATGTTTATATTCTTAATAGCTGGTGTATGACCACAAAATATGAAGGACATGGGCATACTGTTCTGTATATGCATGTATGTATATATGTGAATGCACATATGCAGTGAAACAACCAGCAAAAATTAAAGGACTTTAAACCTTTAAACTCAATGTCTGATGCAAAAGATGGGACTCTTTTTAATGATTAGACTAGAGGAAGCATGGAGATGAGCTTTATTGGTTCAGTGGTGCCCTAATTAAATATAGACTTTTTTTTTTTTTTTTTTTTTTTTTTTTTTTTTTTTTTTTAAGCAAAGAAATACAGGAAAAGAAAAAAATATTAGGATTTAGGATGGTATATAAGGAATGTGACGCAGCAATAAATTAAGAGAAGACATCATGGCATCCATGTTTGTGTCTCTCCCCCAGACAGTCGAGGTCCCGGGATAAGTCGGGTTAGTTGGCAAATACGTCAGCTGTAGTGACCGTATGCTAGTTGACTTCATGATCTCAAGGAATATGGGCTTGGTGAAATGCAAAGCCAGTGCCCTGAGTTTGAGGAGAACAAACTCCTGGATGTTTAAGGAATTACTGAATGGGATCCCCTGGGAAACTCTCCTTAGGGACAAAGGAGAGAGCGAAGCAGGCAGTTCTTTAGAGCTACCTTTCAGAATGCATCACTCTTATGAAGAAAGGTTGAGAGACGTGGGCTTGTTCAGACTGCAAAAGAGAAGACTTTGGGAATCATTACTGTTGCCCTGCAGTATTTTAGGGGCCTCCATAAACAGAAGAGAGATTGAGTTTTACATGGTCTCACAATGCTAGGACAAGGGAGAATGGTTTAAAACTAAAAAAGGGAGATTTAGATTAGATGATCTAGGAAATTTTTTTACTTAGAGGTTGGCGAAGCACTGAATCCTCTGGTTGCCCAGAGAAGTTGTGGATGCTCCATCCCTGGAGGTGTTCAAAGCCAGACTGGATGGAGCCCTGGGTGGCCTGATCTAGTGGATGGTTACCCCACCAGTGACAGAGTTTGATGTAGGTGACCCTTAGTATCCTTTCCAAACCATATTATTCTGCATTTCCATAGTCACTGTTGGCTGGACCTCTGGTATGTGATGCAGTGAAGTACTATTGTTACTGGTACTATGTCACTGGTGAGCAACAGACCAAACTATTAAACATTATATAAATATTTCAGTAAAAAAAAAAAAAAAAGTTTAAACAAGTTCAAAGAGTCCAAAAATTAGTAGCCATGAATAAGGCTGATAGTTAGCAGTAACCTCCATTTGATTTGACTGTAGCCATATTGACTGCTTCATAGACAATACAATAAACAATTTAAGAAAAATTGAGACAAGACTTCAAACTACAATGAAACCCTCCTGGGGCTACAAAAGAGTAGAGGAACTCCCTCCCAAAAATATAAAAAATTGCTCTGTGTGTTCAAGACTAGGAGAAAGCACAATGACTGCAGTCATCTTTCCAAATCAGTACTGCCATAAGTTAAAAAAAGTGGAGTTACCGTAGTAACTTAAACCAACTTAAAATATTCAATTTTACTTGTGTATATTCAGTTCTTTCTCATGAGTGCAGAATTTCACTGAATGAGTGGGAGGGTTCGCTATCCATTCATTTGGGAGAGTGTTACTGCTCCATTGATAATACTCGACATTCTACCCTGAAAATTAAAAATAACTCATTGAAAATGTGTAAAAAAATCATCAACAACAACAACAAAAAACAATAACAAAAATAACCCAACTGAGATTTACCCACTGTCTTTTGTGGAAATTAGCTTTACAGAGGAACCATCAGTTTTCTGGAAAGTTTCTGCAAGTTGTTTCTCTTGGATGTGATGCATTCTATCCTGATTTGGAATATGGTAACAATATCACTTAATGATTTTTTTTTTTTTTTTGAAAAGGCCACCACCATCTGGTGATTAATATCAGTTAACAACACAGTGATTTTTCTTTTCAAGTGAGCCTTTTCTAAATCAGTACAATTTTAAATGTCCCATCCATTATAAAAGACAACCTCTTACTAATTCAGTGTTAAAATTCACTTGAGTTTGTTGCAACTTTACCTACCACTTAAGCAAATCTGGTCCAACTTTCCTAATATATCCTAGATAGGGCATGCATAATTAAAAGAAAGCAAACTATCACGAAAATTAATAGTGACAGTCATAGCAATAAGACAGATTTCTCATCTCTTTTGCCCATAGATATCTATTAACCTTTCTTATACTCAAACACGGACATAGTATATTACTTGAGAAAATCATAAAATGAGATGTATTTTCAAGACAGTGCTGAAGGAACGTAAGGGAAAATTTGTCTATGTCTGGGGTCCATATATACAATAGGTAGGGATGTATACAATATCTATGTTGCAACTCTGGAATAATTTATAATTGAAATTATAAAAATGTGTTCTTTCTCTGTCTTTATGACTCTGAGATAAAAAGCAGACACTGTGAAGATACACTTTCAATTTATGAATCTTAAAGTTCATGGAACGTCAACACTACAGATTGATAATATAAATATATATATGGCAGTATTTTTAGCTTAAAAGACTAGAAAAGAGAATGAGGAAAACATACAATCTCAAAAATCTTAAGCCACAGTCTAACTGTTCTGAGCTTTGATGCAGAGTTTATAACCCTAAGAAGGTTGGTAACAACAGTTCATGTGACACAACATATCTGAGCTTTTGGAAAAGAGTTTTGTGAAATGTAAGATGACAGACTGCTGATGAGCTGGGAAGCAAGCACCAGGCATCTAGGGCAGATCCATGAGAAAGTAGACTGGAAGCAGAGAATTTGAAAAGATATGAGCTCACTTGGTTCTTCAAGGGTCAGAAACCGGAGTCAGCCACACATCACACAGGAAAGGAAAAAAAAAAAAAAAAAAAAAAAAAAGTGAGAAGTCTAAAAAGGTTAATAAATAAATAAATAAATAAATAAAACCTTTTGTATTTAGCAGCAACCACCTGAGCTTGGGTGATCACCTTTTAGAAGCTTATTTTTCCCTTATTATTTTTACCTCTTAAGAATGGAACTGTGATGCCTACAGCTTAGGAACCAAATTTTTTATCATTCTTGAACATAGTCACAGTTCAGTTAATAATGCTAATATGGCCATGTTCTCATAGATTAAACATAGATTTCTTATAAATATATATGTAAGTCATAGAAGGTCTTGGGTTGGAAGGGACCTCAAAGATCATCAAGTTCAAACTCCCTCCACAGACAGAACCTTCTAGATTAAGTACTAGGCCAGATTGCCCAGTAGCCCACTCAACCTGGCCTTAAACACCTCCAGAGATAGGGCATCCACAACCAGTCAGGGCAAGCTGTTCCAGCACTCACTCAGTAAAAGTGTTTCTTCCCAACATCTAATCTAAATCATACTCTCCTTAGTTTAAAATCATTTCCCTTGTCCTATTACTATCTACACCTGTGTAAAACGTTGATTTCCCTCATTTTTAAAAATTCCCTTTAAGTATTGGAAGGCCACGATAAGATCTCCCCACAGCCTTCTCTTTTCCAGGTGTTTCACTCCAGTTATTGAAGGAGATGGTTCAATATATACGTACACCCAGAGCAAGATTAAGGTAGTAAAAGCTGACAAGATATAGTCCAATCAATTTATTACAAATTCAGAGCACTTCAGGTATGCAGGTCAGATTGGAAAGTTAGCAATAGCAAATAGAGGAATCCTAGTGAGTAAGTCATAAAGCAGGGATAGTCACCACCATATAACCAGCGAAGTCTCATTGAGATCTGAATATTGCTGCAGTTTGTCAGCAACATCTCATTAACCTGCATAGGGGCAGTTCCGAAGAGCGCTCCAAAAGCTCCACACATCTCCTATGCTGGGAAGATCCCTTCCCCCTGGCAGTCAGCCTTTAAATGAGGTCTAAGAAAGCTGTAGCCAGGCTGCAACAGTTCCAGTGACAGAGCTGAACTGTTTTCACCACCGGGCCTTTCACCCTGCACTCCTGCAAGAGCCGCCACCCTCCTTGCTTGGGTACCCCAGGCCCACACCCTCACCCCCTGTGAGGACTGTTAATGGTGGCATGGAATGGCCATTGTGACCTACAGGGTGTGGAGCAGAGCTAAGGCTGTGGGGCTCAGGCCAAGCTCAGTCTGACCTGGTGAGGTGAGCAGGGAGGAAGGCTCTGTCTGTGGCTGCTGAGGGAGGAGGACGGGGCCCCAGCGCTGGGAGCCTGAGCTGTGAACTCATACTCATCCCATTTCTCCCATAGGTTGGCATAGGAGCGTGTAGAGGAGAAAGCCCAGTGCTGCTGGGACAGAGACTCTGCGAGTGCTCACAGTCGACGTACACCATGTCCATGGGAGGAAAGAAGTCTGACAGATCATGGAAGCCAGATGAAAGTAAATAATCCCTGTGCGCAGCTCCCCGTCACCGGGCACTGGGGTTCTGAGGGTCTGCCTGTAACAGAGAGGGGAAGCAAGGGCATTCAGGGGCATCCCGGCCGCCACAGCCAGGGCCCCTCTGCTCCTCGGCCAGAGGGGCTGTGGTTGGGCTGTGGCTGTCTGCTGGCACCACTGGGTCTGCAGTGCCCCTTCCCCACTGCGGCCTCCAGCCCTGCCCCTCAGCTGGCACTGCCAGCACAGAGCAGGCCCCAAGGAAAGCCCTCGAGTGCACCTGGATCCACAAGACACTCACTGCTGTTACTGTCTCCTCTCCAGAGTGTGTGCTGTGCGTCCAGGGAGATGTTGACCGAGTCATCTATGGGCGCAAGCTCATCATCAATGGGATCTATTTCCATGAGTTTTGTGTGGTGAGTTCCCTTGCAGCTGCTTCCACCATCCTCCAAACAACGGATCCCTCCTTTCTGCCCTAACAGGAACCTGCTCTTCTCCCATACAGGCATTTTCTGGCCACCTTCTTCAAGAGGCAAGAATGCAGGAGAGAAATGAATGTCTCAGCATTCTGAAGATATTACTCGCAATCAAGCAGTCAGAACAGACGGTGAGGACCTAACTGGAACAGGGAGCTTTGTGGCAGGACAGGCTTGGCGAGCTTAGCTTGGTCCAAAGAAAGCTATCTCACACCTTCCAACCTGCTCCAGGTGGAGCTTGCAGACAAGCCCTGTTCACCAGGCAGCTCTACAGAGTACCTCCCAGCTGCGCCCAGTGGTGTGCAGCCCTCTGTATAGGCCCTGAGCCTACCACTGATGGGGGCTGCTTGTTCTTTCCAGCTCTGCTTCGTCTGTGGCAAGAGGGGGGCCTTCATCACCTGCGCAGAGCCAGGCTGTGACCGCAGCTTCCACCTCCCCTGCGCCTCAGAGGGTGAATGTGTCACCCAGTACTTTGGACAGTACAGGTAAGGACTGCCAGCCCTTGCCTGTGGCCTCCAGTCCCTGCTGTCAGCACCAGCCGAAAAAGTGAGAAATGTGCTGTGACAGCTCCCCGCAGCCTGACAGAGCCAGAGCCTTGGCCTGGGGCTCCTTCCTGTTCCTCTGCCCTCCTCACTGCATTCCTCACCTTGCCTCGCTCTCCCATCTTGCCCCAGGTCCTTCTGCTGGGAGCACCGCCCACGGCAGGCAGTGGAGACAAGACCAGTGCAGGACACAACCTGCATCATGTGCATGGACTCCGTGGAGGACAGCAGAGGACCAGAGTGGGACAACAACTCCCATGCACAAAAGGGAGACAAGCCCATGCGCTGCAGTGCCCCCGAGTGCCTTTACCCACACGGCAGGGAGCAGTCAGGACAGGGGTGAGTTACCTCAGCAGCCCTCTGGGGCTCTGTGTGGGATTGCAGCCTCACCACAGGCTGGGGGAGCACAACCGGAGCACCAGAGCTGTGCCGGGCACTCCCTGGCTCAGGTCACTCAGCCCTCATGGCCACAACCCGTTTGTTTCTCCAGGCCCTGGCAGCTGCTCCTCTGCAGCTCCTGTGCTGCACAAGGCACCCATCGGCTGTGTTCCGACTTGAGTAAGAGCAGGGACACCTGGGAGTGCAACGCCTGTGCTGGAGAGGGCACCTGTAAGAGGCAAACAGCCACATGCCGCCGGGCTGGGGCCTGGCGAGGTCTTGCTCAAGTCCCTTTTGGCCCATGGGGGATGGGAACCTCTCCCACCCCAGGGCTGGGGTTCCATCCCGCTCACCTTCCTGCCTCCCCTTACAGCCTCCAGCATTACCGTGGACAGCGCTGGCCCCAGCTCTGCCATCCAGCCGGGACTGGGGCCTTCCCAAAGCCCCGCAACGTCGGAGAGCAGCAGCAGCTGCAGTACCACCAGCCAGGCACCTTCCTGGCCAGCTCACGGTTCCATGGTGCCTGAGAGCAGCGTCCTGCCCAGCCAGCGCAGGATAGAATGGAGGAGAGTCTGCTCGCGTTTGCATCGCACTGACGATGCAAGTAACGAGCCCCAGGGATGCTGTGGGAGCAGCCGTGCTGCAGCCCTGAGTGCTCAGAACACTGCCTCGAACTCTGCCACACAAGGGACATCGCGGTGCTCGAGGCACTCCCCGGCTGCTGGCTGCGGCCGCCGGTGCAGGCAGGGACCGCGGGCCCAGACACGAAGCCGCTCTCCATTGCAGCGCCGGGCCACGGGTTCCCCGAGCCGGCCTCAAAGACGCCGTGCGAGCAGGCACGTACCAGCCCCTAGTGCCAACGGCTGCAACCGCACCTACACGCGACGGGGAGCAAGCATGTCCTCGAGGGATTCCACGGGGGCTGTTGGAAGCCGGCGCAGGCAGCCAAGTCGGGCCCGGACTCGGAGCCGCTCTCCTATCAATCATCGGGCCGCAGAGGCCCGGAGCCAGCCCCAAAGACACCGCGGAGGCCGACCCGGGCAGCGACGGCCAGCTCGGGAGCGAAGTCGCTCCCAGGTACCTCGTCGGGGTCAGAATACCAACCGCTGTCCCCACTGATGCTGCAGGAGCAGTCATCTGCAAGCTTCACATGCTGGCTACAGTCATCAGAGTCAGTCACAATAAATCTGAGAGTTCCATCATGCCACTGTCAGTTTTGCTCTTCTCTGCCTTCCCCCGAGGAGGTGGGCAGCTTTGGGGCTGGAACCACGGGGAAGTAGTTCTTGGGATCTGCCACCACTAACGTTTTCAGTAATATTTGCCCAAATGTTGTTTGCCAAATTCAGTCTCTCAAGAAGCACTGGCCGTGTGGAGGTCAGTGGCTCTGAACATTCACTCAGTTAGTATAAAGGGAGCTGGTACTGCAGATAGAAAGCTGTCTTTTCTGGATATTTTGATTTTTGAAATACTGAAAAAATCCCAACAGATTGCAAATTCATCAATGAAGTTATAGTCCTTCTTGTTCCTTAGAATGTTACTTCTTAAATATAGTTGAGCTATTTCTAAATCTCTGAAGGAGCACAATCCCACGTAACTCTATTTTCCTTTTGATTTTGGGGTTTTCCCACCAAAATTTAAACAAAGTCTGGCTTGCCGTATTCCACAGGATGCTAAAGAAGGTAACCTACATGTGGGGCGGGGGGCAGATTGCTGTCCAAGCTGTGCTGGGCCACTTGTTGCCTGTTGCCTGCTGGTTGGAAGTTCCTGGAATAGCCTTTCTCTGTAATCCAGACTCATTTAACATCTATTTTTGCTCGCATATATATATATATATATATGAATATAAAATGTACTAGCACATAAGAATGTAAAATATATTTAAGTAGCATTTATAAATGACTATTGAAAGGAAAATGAAACACTGAAATCTTTTATTATTCAATTGTCCAGACAGTTGGCTAATTGCAAACAGTGTAGGAAAAAAAAAAAAAAGCATAACCAAACTAACAAAAAAACAAAACAAATACAAAACAAACGGAAAACAACAACAACAAAAACAAAAAACCACAACAAAGCACAACAACAGCAAAACAACAAAAAACAACCTGGTGATCTGCTAATGAACTCTGAATCCTGGAATCAATGTCAAGCAAAGGGCCAGTGTCTAATCAAGCCAGCTAAAGGATTTAGAGCTTTCAGCTACTTTCAAAAGAAGAAGAGGTCAGGAAGTGCACAGAAACATACAGCTTCAACTCTATTGGCATAATGAGCTGAAACACTGCTTCTGTCTTTAGTAAACACATTATTGCAAAAGCAAGAAAATTAAGTGCATTTTCAGCACAAAAGCATGATTGAAGCAGTTATAAATTTTCATAAATATTCTGTCTCGCTTATAAGAAACAGCTCATAATACCAAAGATGTATAGCAGAACAGCTAATATTTTTTAAAGTGGAGTTGTGAAAATCTGCATATTTAATTATTTTTCAGCAGAATTTGATTTATCTTTGTAACTACTGTAAACCAGTAGATTTATGAAAAAGGCTATGTTTTCCAGAATCTCATATATTACTTTTGTATGTAAAATTGTCTAAGGAATTAAGCAACTTTTAGGCTTCTGAAGCAGGTTGATTCTTTTTTAAAACAAACAAACAAACAATCAAAGAAAAAAACATAACTAATTAACTAAAACAGGAGAAGATGTGTAATAAAGGCAACACTTTCTAAGTCTAAAAGACTTTTTGTCTTTGGGCCTGTTTTATTTGTAGCAGTCTTTTGAACAGAGAAGGATGAAGTAGCAAAAAGAGCAAATAAAATCACAGAAAACTAACGACAATCTCAAAGAACCAGTTTAAGATAAACTCACTGCCATTCAAAAAGTAGGCGTATCCCGAACACAATGAAATGATGAACATTGTACAGGTATGACAGATGCATGCATAAGAAATAAACAATTTTAGTTTTCCCAACGAGTACTCTTATGTGTTTTAAAGTCCTGCTATTGAACTGAGGTAGGAAACTGTTTCGCACAGAGGCTATTCATACACAGCTAATGAGAAAGAAAAGAGTACACTCACCTTCCTAAAATGCTAAATGGATGCTAAATGAATGCGTACAGTTGTCAGTATCTTTTCATGGGAGTTAACTGAATCACCAGTACCATCTTGGAGAGGCTATCCATAATCTGAATTATTTCATTTGAGGGAAAGCTTCAAGAACAGACATGATCTGATGGTATTCAACAGCTCATTGCACTGACATGTCTATCATCTTTACCACTGACAGTAAGTGAATTGAACAAGGATGAAATAGGATAAGATTCTGCAGAATTTAGAGTTAAGAACAGGAAAAGTGCCTCACATGAGAAATTAAGATATCCACATGATCTTACATTGCTGTGTCTTTCAGAGTTCTGAAAGTGGTCTCCTCTTGCGGGATGACTCAGTGAGCGATGATCTTAGGTACAGAAAAATATTCGTTTTTATAGTTCTCTGCACATTTGCATGATAAAATTGAAGGGATCCTGACTGGAATCCTTACAAAACTAAAGTATGCCGGTACATTTTTAAAATCTAAGTCAGGGAACTTATTTGAAATCTGAATTTCATTGCTTGTTGGAGCCATTTTACTATGCACTATTTATTCTCGACAGTGTTAACACATAAAGCCTTTTCCCTTCAGTGCAATACCAGAATTTTATTCAAAGATAATATTTTTTATTTATTACTCTTGTTCAGAGGGGAAAAAAAAATAGACTTTTAATTCAAGCTTCTAAAGTGCTGCTTGACTACTTAGCTAACACAACACAAGGGAATAGCACTCTTCATCAGGCGAAGCAAAAATGACTGAAACTATCTAAAATGTGTGACAAGAGACTTAAATAAAAAATAAAAGTACATTGTCTTCTGGTGGATATCAGCATGTGTGATGATATTCAGTACTGGCTTAAGAAGCAGATCAAGTACTTCGTGCTGACTACGTATTATTCAGTATTCAGCATTTTGTTCTCTACAGATGCCTTTCTCTCCATTGCTGTCAACATTTTGTTTTCTATGAACTTTTGACAGAAACTATTTGCTAGAATTTCATTTTGCTCTTTTCCTCCCACTGCTTTACAACCAAACCATGTGACATGGGCATGCTAAGGAAGGCTGCAGTTGGGTTCATTCAGTACTGACTGAAGGCTGTGAGCGTGCTGGAAACTGCAGTACTGCCCAAAATATAGAGTGCATTTTTTCACTACTTATCCACTACAGAGGTATTGGTTTTTGATGTGTATAGTACCTTTCTCATTTTTGTACATGTTGTATCTCTTACCACGTTATTTTTTGGAGGATTTGTTATCATCATTCACACAAAAAAAAATCAATTGCATTTTTGGTTGTGCTTCTTCAGATTCAGTTTAAGCTCATAGGAGCTGAAAAATCTAGTAGCATTGCATTAGCTATGTATTTTTGCCAGCAATGAAGAAGAATCTGCATGTTACGCTTGTAGAAATCTGCACCAGCGGAGGCAATCTGCCTGCACATGAATATATGTAGTATAAATCATCATATGGCTATGCATCTAAACTTTATTTCAAAAATTAATCATGAGATTTTTGTAAACATTTGAGTTGTTAATGAGTTCTTTCACACTATCCGAAGAACATAAAGCTAAAGTTGTTCACAAATATCTTTTCTGTTTCATTGTGTCTATGCTATGCCTGAGAACTAGCGCAACAGAAGATGGAATAAATTTACTTAGAAATAAGTTTAAATAATAAAAATAGGCAATGGAAATGCGGGGTGGGGTGGGGAGCTGAATTTTAAGTCCTCTCAGTTTTTAGGTCAACAGATAAGATCAGTTCTCCTACTACACAGAGGTCTAAATGCCAGATAACTTGAACAAATATTCCACTTCTCTGGAGTAATGATAAGGAGAAGGCTTCTGACTACAAAGCTCCTGAGTTCTTTATGCCCATGTTGTGTGCAGAGCACATGATAAGCAGTTAACAGCCATGACTCCAATACACTGCAGTCAAGGATTATGTTATATGCTCTGTATGAAAGAAACATTTCTTATTATTAGTTGTCTGGCAACAATATGAACACACTGCAGTTGGATGTGGTGTACAAAACTATTCATTAAGAAAGCTCTACTGGGAAGTCTATACAGCAATATACAAAAGGCAGCTCATCATACCTTTACGCATAATTTAGGCTTCAGGGGCAGCAATATCCTGTTGTAGGTCAGCCTGGCACTGTGTTTCTGCAGGACGGGGGATAAAACCCATCACTATCTCTTCTAATAACACAGTCTTGATTTATAGGCCATTACGTGCATTTTGTTTTATGTGGAGTGGTTAGAATCAGAATTTTTTGGATAAACGACATTTGAAACTCATGTATCAGTGATTTTTTTGCTGTACAAAATATTCCACAATGCTCTGTAAGGCTCTCAGGTAGAATCATCAGTCATAGCTAAAATATAGATCAGAACTACTCCTGCCCCAGGCTTTTTGAAACAGAAAAATAAATGCCTCTAGCACAGGCCATCCACTGTCATTTCACTCCCAGTATGCCCCCAGCTTCTTGGAAAATAAAGCAATTTTCCCCCAGGAAAACCATCAGGGTAGCATCTTTGAACTGGGAGATAAACTGAGACTGTTTCAAATGGAAGCAGCAGGACAGGCAAGCCACCCCAAAATAATCGGTCCCTTCAATCAGGGGGTTCATGTGACGGTGGTGAAAAACAAACACAGAGATATAAATGTAAATACACCATACAGAAATAATCTACCTTCAGTGCCACCCTAACTGGCTGAAAATGAATGTCCCTGTCAGTACATCTAGATTCTGGATGTCTTGTTACATTCTTCTCAACTTCAATAGTTTTCCCATCTTAATAAGTTCTGTATTCCAGACTATATATCTTCAAGCAGAAATATTTTTTTTTTTCTTTCTTTTTTTTTTTTTTTTTTTCTTTTAGTTTTTTCTTTTTTACCCTTAGCGTAATGGAACAAAACACTTAGATCTATCAAACAAACACTATAGTAAAGATGATGTATTGCAGCATTTCAGTACAAGGATAAAAGCAATGAAGATTTGACACAAGTGTAAAGAATTTGTAGCACTGCTGTGACTTTCTCTTTCTCTCTTTAAAATATTGTCAGTGGTTTAACCTCTTTATTCAAATCAAGTTGTTAATTTTTCCTTGTGGTGTTTAATATGAAATGGTAGCAATAGAGACTTTGTAAGAAGGTGTGGATCTGAGTAAAGTTGTATTAATAGGCATACCTTTGAATGTAAGGATTTTTTTTTGCTGGTATTCCTAGAATATTCTAAATAAAACAAATGGAGTCATTTGTGTCACTGAGAGAGACTTTCTCTATCTCTTTGTTCAGAAACACTTTATATGCCCATCTGGATAATATGACTGTTGTGGTAAGTATGTTGGTGTGAGTTCAGCATTAGTAAATAACAGTTGTTAAAAGTAAGTAGTTGTCATGTTTGCACATGACATTGACAGAATTAATAAAATGCTGAATGTTAGATATAAACTTCTATTACCTGATAAATGTTAAGTACAAAAAGCAAACATTTCATTTACCAAGGAACACACAGCTCACTGCAACAATCAAAGTCCTCTACAAAATCTTACTGCATTATCAATGAGCTCATATTAAATGTAAGTAGAATGCAATCTTTGTTCTACAAAAGGACAATAAGAATTGCATACGTATACGTAGTTGCACATATATACACACACAAGGAGCTTCACTGAGCCAATTATAGTTCAGATTGCCTATTTTACAGTAATCTATATGATTGCACCATATTCTGTTAAATTACACATATGGCTTTTTGTTGTTGTTTTTTATATTTACTTTTTTTCTCAGCAAACAGAATTTAGAGTTTCTGTAGTAAAAATATTCTATTTTTACATAGACTGTATAAAATATTATCAGGTAATATACTCAACAGCAGTTCCTTTACAAGTTTAGGTGCTGGAAACAGGAGTAGCAACCCTAATAAATCTACTCACTAATTTACTGGTAAGAGGTAAATGTCATTTGGTTACAGATGACATTTCTGCAGAATATGAATAATTTATTTGCTTATTACATGGGTAGTGGAGAATTCTGTTTTGTATGCTTAAGATATTAATTTCCTTTCTTTAAAGTTGTCACAAGTGTGACAGAAGATGTGATAGTTCAGTGCATTCTTCTCTATTATCATTTCCAACAATAAGTGGATTTAAACAGTTGGTTGGATTTGCTTTGGATTTTTCAAGTTTTAACATAAATAGTTGTAATCTTTAATGTCAAAGTTTTCTTTGAGCTACCCTGACAATGAATAAAGCACATAGCTAACTTAGTTTCTGGAAAGATATTTAGTCTGCTACAATCTTGAGCATAACATGAAAGAATCTTTCGAATATCAGAACTGATGTGTTTAATAAGAGTGAAATAGAATGGTTCACATTTTTATTTCTTTAAAACTGAATCTTTCATGTGGTTGCTCTGTAATTTTCAGCTCCCAGTAATTTAGTTATATAACGATTCACTTCAGAGCATTTTGAATGGGATAATATATGCTTGAGGACAGTACAGGATGAGTCAAGGTCAGCAATTCTTTGACTTCAGTTTCATAATTCAATTGTACTTTAAATTGAGTTGTGGGTTAATTTTTCTGACTGGCGTTACCTACACATGAAACAAGTTAGCTGAAGAAGGTTCATGAACTACTCCTGTAACTGGGTGATGGGTGAATCTCAGAGACAAAGGAGGGAATGGAAGTAAGTATTACAGGGCTGAAAATGACTTGTCAGTTTCTTCATATTCTAGATTACCGGGTATGATACACAGGACCAGGTTTTCCACAAATAACCATTTTATCTCATTTTTAGTATCTCTTCTCTTTGATAGAAGCCATTTCATTTTTTCATTTCTACTTAGCAACATTTTCCAGTGTCACTTAGCAAAATTTATTTGAGTTGAAGCAGTTTCCAAAAAAAAAAAAACCAAAAAAAACAGAAGGATGGTGTTGACCAGTTATACTGATATCTGTACCCATTAACAAATTGCATTTGTGTGGTTTACTAAAGCCTCATCTGGCATGTAAATAAAAGCTCTATCAGCTCACTATCCAAAATATGGTTTCTACTATTTGTTTTCATATCATGTGAAAAAAAAAAGCTTAGCTTTTTTCTTAAATAAGTGAGCTGATATCTCTTTTTATGGCCCCAAGTTCTTCTAGGGTGAAAAAAGAAATAATAGTACTTCACTTTTTACTTCCTACAGGACAGTTCTAACTTTATAATTATTATTTTTATAATTTACTAAATATTATTCTCATCGGTCATTTCTATATTGAAGAATCCCAGTTTGTAAAATCATAGAATCGCAGAGTGATTTGGGTTGGAAGGACCCTTTAAGATCATCTAGTTCCAACCCCCCTGCTATAGGCAGGGACACCTCCCTCTAGACCTTATTGCTCAAAGCTCCATCCAGCCTGGCCTTGAATGCTTCCAGGGAGGGAGGATTCACAATCTCTCTGGGCAACCTGTTCCAGTGTCTGACTACCCATACAGTAAAGAATTTCTTATTGATATCTAGTCTAAATCTACCATCTTCCCACTTAAAACCATTTCTCCTCATCATGAAACCCTTACCCTTACAAAAAGTCTCTCCCCAGATTTCCTGTCACCACCCAGCCAATTCCTTATCTTATCTAGCAAGTGGTCCATCCTTTATTCACTGATGCTGTAACTCCATCATAAGATGACACCATGTTTGTGAGGCATGACTTACCCTTGGTGAAACCATGTTGGTTACCAGCAATCACCTCATCTTTATTTTCCATGTGCTTTAGTAGGGCCTTCAGGATGATCTGCTCCATCATCTTAGCAGGCACAGAGGTGAGACTGACTGGCTTGTAGTTCCCTGGATCTTCTTATTTTCCTTCCTGAAAACAAGGATTATGTTTCCACTTTCCCAGTGTCCTGAGATAGGTACTTTAATATATCTTTGAACTTTTTTCTTGTGTGCTTCCTCTAGTTTTCCAGTGGAAACAGATTGTTTTACTGAGTAGTTGAAATGGGATGTCAGGAGAGAACTGATTTCAGGCAAAATATTTGAACATTTTGGACCAAATAGTTACACTGTGGAAGAAATAAAAGTAAGTTTCTTGTTAACAAGCAGATATTAGAGGCTTTGCTCAAGGACAATGGAAAGATCAGTGGCAGAAACAGGGAAAGATGATGCATTCTATGGATTTGTTGACATTTTTTTATTTTTTTTTCCCACAACACACTTTCACATTTATTGCACTAAGCTCTTCTTTCTTTTTTTTTCCCCCCTACTGTTATTTTTTCACTAGTAAAATATTTGGCTATCATACTACATCACTATATATATACTTTCTTACTACTAAGTGCACTACAGCATCAAGTCCATTACTACAGTCTTTACTGAGTGTACTGTGTTACACGTCATCATGTTTCAAAAACTGTTCTGGTCACTGGAATATTTTCTGTTTTTATTGGATGGGAAGAATAAATCACCCTGAAACATCAAGTTATTTAATCATCTCTTTCCTTTGGAATTAATTAAACCTTGTCTTCCCTTTAGTTAGGCTGTTTATAGGATTTCAGTTAAAAAAATATCCTCTGTGAAACCATGTTTTTCTTCACATTGCTTCTGTCACATCAACAGGGAGACAGCTTCCTGATGCCTCTTGTTAGTGTTAAGATCTCCATGATAACAAATTTCTTCTGCTTTTTATTCAGAACAAAGAAACTCAGATTCTGATCATCCAGAGATTCAGTTTTTTCTTCAACAGATTTATAAGCATTCTGTATTTTCAGGCCACTGAATGGTCCTTTGCTTAAAAAAGCAGAGGAATTTACTAGGGAAGTTCTACTGTTTGTTCCTTATCCCATATATGATTGATATTGTTGTCACCATGACTTTGTATTACTTGGACTTTTTCTTTGATTTTCAATTGTGATATGTTTTGGATCAGGTTCCACTTCAGAACAGTGAAAGCAACATTTAAAGCTAACCGTTACTTTCTGAATGAGAGGAGTTGAGAATTCTAGTTGTATTTTACATAAAGCGAATCAGACAAAAATAGAGTTACATTCTACATCCAGGCAGAGCACATTTACTTCTGTGAATTCTGTAATTCTGTAAAAATAATTGTTCAGATTGTGTCAGTTATAAGGGCGAGATGATGACCTACTTCAATCTAAAAACACCAGCAGTAATATAGCAAGGATGGAAGCTGGAGAAAGAACACAGTGCTGAATACAGACACAGTGCTATTTAAAAACTGAATTGTTTGCATTTCCATTTCAAATGTGAACTAGTGACCTTGTATTGAAATGCCTGATATTTCACACTGCTCTTTTTAGCCAGATAAATTTATCACTATACTTTTATTTAAAAGTCTGTCAAGAATGGGATGCTCCTCTGCAACAACAAGGACCGTACAGAGTAATCTGCACCATCCACAGCTAACAGCACAAGATGCAAAGAAACAGATTGACCGTATCTGCCTCTCATATTCAGCATGAAGTCTTTCAAGTTATGATAAAGACTGACATAAAACACCTTGCACACAAGGAAAAGCTTTTCACTTTCAGAGGGTAGAAGTTTTCTTTTTCACAGAAGCAAATCATAGCAGCATCTTCCTGGCTTTCAGAATAATGTAGAAGTTCACAAGACACCAAATATCTCTTCCACACATTTAAACTGAGATGTCTCTATCTGATCTCTTTTTTTCTCTCAAGGCGTTCTTTCTTTCTAAAATATGTCTTGGTAAGAGGCAGTCTGAGTTCAAGTCTAAAATGCTGTCCAAAGTCACCTACTTTCCATCTGACGAACTGCATCTTTGTATATACCACTGTAAAATCATCTCATTGACAAGGAAGTTGAGAAATGCAGCATAGAAGATGAAGGCTTATACTAGCCAAAGCATTTTTCCTTCATCACTTTTGACTTGTGATAAAGCTCAGATAACTTAGCTGAACGTGGAATAAAACACACACATTGTTCATCTATGTTTCATGTTTTGCATGCAGTCTATATTCTCCTGGCTTTGAGACAAGATAAACTAAATGTGAGCAATGAAATCATCAAATACACCTATTCACAAATTTGGTTAAAGAGCTGGAGAAGCATCAGCAGTAGTTCTGGTATGTGTGTCACGTAGTAGTTTTCTCCAATGTCTTTTGAGTCATGTGTTTGAGTATTTAGTGTTGATACAAATAATGAAAAGAGTTTTAGATTCCTGTAAGTAGACGCATGACCATTTTCACCTGTGGCCTTCAATGTAGCTATTGTCCTGGTTCTTGTGGTCTTCACCAGAGGAATTAAAGTGAGCGAGGAAATCTGAGTAGCTTTTCTTTGGGAAACTACATTCCACAAACTAAATATTAAATAAATAAATAAATAAATAAAATCATATGTATAATCAGCAAGCCCCAAACTTAAACATACCATTGGTAATCTGAATGTTGCACAAGTGACCAAGCAGTTTAGGGGATATCTATAATATCATCAAAAGAAATTGACATTAGTTGAATAGTGCAAAGAAGCACAAATAAATTACTTCTTGTAAAGTATGTTCTGTTTCACTGTGTTGTTTTCTGAATTTCACATCTTGCCCCCATTGTATAATACACATCACTTCTGTTTTTATTACCTATAGTTAAAACGATCATAAAATAGTTCAGCTTGAAATCATAAAACTTTACAATGGTAGTCATAATACATTATCGAAAAATCTGTGCTGCATCACTGTATATTTTATGGAATGTGTGGCTTATCTCTAATCATTTTAACAATAATTGCATCTGTCCTGGATTTTTGCTTCCTATCTACTCTACTACCTTTCCATTTCTTTTTATACTTTCTATAACCACTGTTCACTTTCTAACATTGGATTCAGAATTCTTGCCCTATAAGCCAGAAGTTCTTTAGCCAAATTATGTAATTTTCTATGTGACTCTACAGTACATACGATGATGCTTAACAAGACCAAGATTTTATAAGTTATAGAAGCTGATTAGAATTTCATATAATTATGCATGGGAAAAATGTAAAGAATTCAGCTGCGATTAAGTCCCATTAAAATGTTTGCCCCAGAGTAAAAAATGAAAATTGGTACATTTAGCAGCAGCTATCAATGACAAGTATTTCCGTTTTTAAGAGAGATTAAGTATTATTCCTAGATTCCCCTGGTACTTTTAAGATAAATTATAGTACTACAGTGCTTCAAGCATGTAGGACAAATGGAAACTAGTTCAGGTAGAAAAGAAATGAAATATGAAACAAAAGAAGTGGAATATAAAGTGAACAATACATAAATTTCAGAATCACCCAGCCCTGCAGAGCTTGACAGACAACAGTAATTCTCTTTTACTGAAAACATTTATTAAACAATCCGCAAAAATTTTGTTGCAGTTTGTAACATACATGGGATTATAAAAGGAAGCTGGGAGATTCCTGTTTAACCTCTTACTCTGAAGTCAGTCTCCCACATCCATGATAAAGTGCTTTGACCAGTGAGTTATTGGTTAGTCCTTGTAGAGTTTGATTTATGATTCTATCTTGGACTTGCTTTGAAAAAGTCCTTGTAATAGACTTTCCATCAAATCCAAGAGAAGTGATTTCTCAACCTTCTGATGCAATTAGAAGGAGAAAATCTGTCAAAGACTTTTTATCCTGTGTTACTGAAATAGTGAAATATTATTAAAACGAGAAAATGCATGAAATGCTCATTTGGAAAATAAGGACATGACATGGAGTTCTAGAGAGTCATTTGTTGTTTCCATTTTTAAAAAACACTACTTAGGAGAAAATATGCTCATGAGGAAGTGGTTTCAGATATGCTTAGAGTCTGCACTTACAGAATCATGGAGTGATTTGGGTTGGAAGGACCCTTTTAGATCATCTAGTTCCAACCCCCCTGCTATAGGCAGGGACACCTCCCTCTAGACCTTATTGCTCAAAGCTCCATCCAGCCTGGCCTTGAATGTTTCCAGGGAGGAAGCATTCACAGGCTCTCTGGGCAACCTGTTTCAGTGTCTTATTATCCTCACAGTAAAGAATTTCTTCCTGATATCTAGTCTAAATTTACCATCTTCCCACTTAAAATCATTTCTCCTCATCATGAAACCCTTACCCTTATAAAAAGTCTCTCCCCAGCTTTCCTGTGAGGTCTCTTCAGGTACTGAAAGACTGCTATAAGGTCTCCTCAGACCCTTCTCTTCTCCAGGCTCAAGATCCCCAGCTCTCTCCACCTTCAAGGTTTGAGAGGTTTATATCCCCGTTGTGCTTACTTTGCCTTGTTTCTTTCATTGACTGAGTGCTACGCTTGTATTTAAAAAACTCATTTAGTTAATACTTAAAGAGCATTTTGGTGTTGTACCTTAAAAAAGCTTTCTACTTCACTATTTCAGTAAAATCATTCATCTTGGGACAGACAAATCAGAAATAATGGATTCTTCATTCAGGGAGAAGTTCTTTTCACATATCAAATTTGAAACAATTTTGAATTGTACAGCAGGAGAAATGGCATCATAGTTTCTGATTTGATACTTTATGATTAAAAGAAGTCAGAAAGACGAAGGACATTATTTTTATTATTATCAGACCATGTGTAAATGACTTTCTTCTCAGAACCAATAATCCAAATAATTTCACAAAGGCTTCTTAAAGATTTAGATCTTTTCAAAATGATCAGAGTAAGTAGAGTTTAAAAACATATGACCTCAGAATCATTTTCCTCCATGTTACCATTTCCTACTTGTAACTAGCAATAAATAAATAAATAAATAAATAATAGAAAATGGAAAATACAAGTCCATTCAAAAAGCATAAGTTTGAGGAGGTTGCAAATAGAAAACGTGAGCTGTTGTTTTTACTTCTTTTGGGGGACTCCAGATATGGTCTTTGTGAAACAGTCAGGATACTTCAAGCACAGTGTTAAATGAGCAGGCCTACACAAACAAATAATTTGCTTAGTAAGAGGGAATTTTATTCTTGGTACACAGCTACTTATGCCCCATTTAAGTCCTACTCTGAAAATTGGTTGTTACACATGTTGTACTTGAGACTTCCAAATAGGGCTTTGTTCTCAAACCAGTTCCAAAAGATACAAGAAACGATTACTTTTATGCATGAAATGTGGATATTAATTCAGATTTTAAGTAAAAAATGTACACCTTTCATAATAAAGTCAAGAGCAATCTAGTTAGTTTCAAAATCATTACTGAGGAAGGTATATGTGTTTGCAGAACCGTACCATGCCTGAGAACTACCTTCACACTAAAAACCTAGCAAATGCATATGACAAATCTGTCAAGATGGCAATTGGTAGTTCTAATGTTTGAATTAGAATTAGGCTATTTAGACTGATTACCTATGAGGAGAAGTTGCTCTGTGTGCCCCATGATCTCTAGGAGTCCTAATTCCAGTTATTTTTCTGAGGATAGGGATGATTCAGCTGATACGCATTGCCCACCATCTATATTGCTTTGTTGCATGTATTTCCAGAGCAAAAAAAATCAAATTTAGAAGCACCTGATGTACAAGAGCTGCTCTGAAGTAATGTCTCCTTTTTTATTATGTCGATCCACCATGGCAGAAGTGAATGTTTGTGGTCAAACATTTCCACCAATAAACTGTGACATTTTGTTGCCATGTGGCAGATGGCAGCAGAGGGACAGTCTGACAAAATAGTATCTGTCGTGGAAGTGCATATAAAGCAAAGGTTTGTCACTGAATTCCTCCACACAGAAAAAATGGCTCCCACTGACATTCATTGACATTTGCTGGGCACTTACAGAGACCAAATGGTGGATGTGAAGACGCTGAAGCTGTGGATGATGCATTTCAGCAGAGATGTCAGTGACAGTGGGTCACCTCCGCTGTTGCAAGTGCAGCATGCAGGCTCATTCATTGCTGGTGGAAATGCATAATTAATGGTTGTGACTATTGAAAAATAGAGTTTTGTAGCTGAGAATTAGCTCTATCAAGATGTGTTATGGTGCTCTTTGTATCTATTTTATTTTTTTTCTGTAAGTAAATAGGAAGGATTGCTTTCAGAGTGACCTATGTAGGAAGAGTCCATTGGATCTCCAGGACTTTCCTGTTAATTAAATGTTCTAGGTGGCCTTGTGAGGAGTTACTTAGCCTCAGGGTGACATGTAGCCCACAGAAACATTCTATTAAACTCACAAGAGAAACTTTACAGCTTATGAAGATTTGGTGTACCTACACATTAATATGTTTTGCCAAGAATGAAAAGAATTGAATGGATTTTAAGGAACTTGATATTAAACTATATGAGAGGATAATGAGTTCTTCTGAGAGAGAGCCCAGTGAATCTTAGATATGAAAGATGATCTAAAGTCTTAATAAATATTCTTCAGAATGTGTGAGCAACTCAAATGAGGACCAGAATAAAATAAAGCAGTTTCTCCCCTGGACTTGTATTTGCAGTCAGGCTAATGTTCACCTTGAAATTCAGTGATCTCTCATCATGCTGAGATTTTCTGAGACTATGCTGAGGCACATGCAAGGACTGCATAGACCGGTGCTGGACAGTCTAAACTGGCCTATAGGCAATAACATAGAACAAGTAATCACATTTCCATTTCCTGTCAGCCTTCACTGTATTTTCAAATTCTGTCTGTCCAGAAAGATGTTACATTCAACAAATTATGTGTCTGCCACTCTATCTCTGTTTTCTAGGATGTAATTTGTAAAGCCTGTTAATTCACTTGAGAAAGAATGAACGATTCCTGTACATGGCTATTTCTTTTGACTGATCATTGGGATTATCCTTGCATGTTTTGTTTTTTTTTTATCTTCTATTCTGTGTCAACTTAGGATAATAACTCTGGCTGTTACCACCAATCTGGTTTCATAGATGCGCAATTCCCTAACTCACTCATGTAGATAATTTATTCCTCCCATAATGCTGTATTTCAGTTTCAGGACAGTGATGGTTGGAGTGTAATAGTTGCCACAAGTAAAAGTAATGAACCATTTAGCAGTCACACTGCAGTCTGTTGCAGAGTATCTCGTGGTGGCTGTCTTTCCCTACTCATCTGTAGTGATAATCATGTAAGACAGTCTTTGAAATAGTGACACAAGTGAGTGACTTTACCAGGCATTAAAATCTATTTAAAGTTACCATACCGTTTCTGGCCCTGACCTCATTAATACTGCGGTATCACTGCTCATTCTTATAGACCGAGTGCCTTTTGATAGTTCTGATTCTTTGGTGAGTATAAAATACAGGTGTGAAGACAAAATAACCCGTTTTAGTTGTGATGTGGAATACAATAACCCATCACCATAGCAAAGAGCATATTTTATTTGAAAAATACGAATAAAAGGTTTTGTCCCTTTTGTTTATTAAAGGAGAATGTAACAATTTCTATCAGTAACACTTGCATAAGGAGGTATACTTTACATTACTCTTTTGTTAAAAAAAATATATATTTTGGAGACTTTGGAAAAATAAGGATGGCCCAATACTTGCAACACGCTCCTAATGTTCCTTAGAATGCACCGTGCCATTTATATGTACTGCAAGTACAAGGTCTTAGCACTTTATAATCCACAGAGTTACCTTAGGCAGCATAATTTCATATTCTCCTCCATGTATATAATGTTTCCTTCGTGTGAGTCTATGAGTTTGGTTAATTCCAGACCGGTCCAAGATATGTATTATTATTATTTTTTTTTTGTAAAAAGATGACTTTACAAAGGCTTAGAGCACAGAAATTTTGCAATTCCTTTTAAACACCAGTGAGAATATTCACATAGACATTTTCTCACATTATTTGCAATTGAAACAACTGCATCGATTAGAGCTTGAAAACAACAACAAAAAAATGTTTACAAATATTTTGATTTTCTACAAAGAAATGCAGAACATAAAGTGCATAACAGTGAAATTACTTTCAACTTTTACAGTTTTCAATGTTTATGCAATAAATGGTAACACTGACAAACAAACTGTTTTCATTGTCTGAATCTTAATCTGAAACCAGCTGAATTACAACTCTTCTTTAAAATGCATTAAATCACATTTTTTACTCTTTTTGGGTTTACAATGTATTGTATATACAGCACGTTTCCTACACAAGTAGGACCATTTTCTCAGATAAGACATCCTTTACAGCATATTATGTGCCCCTTCTGTTACAAGAAATTATTTGAGGTAATGTGACAAAATAATTGAGTGTAAGTGCATGATTATTTCAATAGCTGTTGCAGAATTAAAATTCTACACCTGAAATCTCTTAAGCATCCCTTTCTATGTGCCATTTAATGTTACCATGCATCTTCCAGCTTAAATAAAACTGGCAGTTATCAGCATTTAGTTGTTCACTGACAACAGGATTAATATTTAGGGTAATATCTGAGAGCACGAGCATACAATGGGTTTATGAAAGCTTTAAGCAAAATCCATACAATCAGACTTAAACATAACCCTGGTAAGATTTTCCCACAATACTGTCACTGAATTTACACTGAATTTAAATTGGCAACGCTATAAAATGACTGTACCTTCCATGGAACACAGTTTTCTTTCAGTTTAATCAACATGAACATAGAAACTCTCAAATGTATTTTAAATTTGTTCATAGGACACAAAAGATCAAAGGAAAATTCTGTGGGATAAGGGAAATAAATCTGAAAATATGTTCTTTTTGCATCATGAGGCCTGCTTCTGTGGCCCTGAAGATTCAGAATTCTGCTATTTGTCATGCAAATAACACGACATGGCAATGTGCATTTGAGTAAAAAACAGTAAGCCTAGCAAGCATGCAGACATATCATGACAGAAAAGCACATTTGGCGATCACTGTGGATAGGGCAAACCGAACAGGACACACTGCAGCATCGCTGAAGTACAGTCTCAATAACCCTGCAGAATATTAAATGCTTCAGAATCCCTGGGGCTTTGGGTAAAATGCACATGTTGTATAGCAGCAAGAGAGCACCAGGAATGGTGAAAAGGATTCTTAATTCTGTGAGATACAACCTTCTCTTTTCATTAGCTTAATCAGAACATGAGCATAGAGAGTGACTGTGTTGCCGCACTTAATTTCTCTTGGCTTTAACCTGAATGTTCTATAAAGCAAACAAAAACAAAACAATGACTGGAGTACTACTTAAAGCAAAATACGCATTTGATTTCCCCTGCTTTGGTGTAGGGTAAGCGGGAACAGCCAAAAAGATAACTAACACTGGCTCTCAAAACTACTGTATAACAATGAATGCTGTTCTAATATGCAAGCAGTACAAACTATTATGAATCATGATACTACCAGTGTTTAAAGATTTTCTTCTTAGCACTCTAATCATACCGTATAAAAACTGAGAAGTCAGAGAAAGCAAATGTAATCTAAATCAAAAGAAAATGTATCCTCATAAAAAAACTTGCACTTCTAGTTGCTTCCTTGGGGATGAAATCGAAACACATCCTAACACTACCCTCAGAAAAGATACATAAACCATTCTCAGCTTATGTATAAAGGTCACTACTTCAAAGCAGCTGTTAAACTGTACTCTGCAGTGAGGATGCCTTCAGCAAATGTATTACTAGAAGATTCTGTATTTGGTAGAAATTATACAACAAAATCTGAACATAGATTACAAAACTACTTTCAAATCATCAGTAGGACTTCTTAGGGCTTGGAGTTTTTTCCCCTCTAAATTGGTTTGTGAATTTCGTTGTTGATAGGAACAGTACAATTTTAAAATCGAAATGAAAACAGTGTTAACAAAACAACTCTGGAAGTAACTGCGACTAATATATATATTGGTTTTGGAGAAGTTTCTTTCATAGCTTATTTCTCCAGAAGGCTGTGTAAACCAAAAGCCATCAACAGCTTACTGGTAAGGAGTTTATTGAAAGAAGTAAAAATTCTCAAAGTGGGACTGATGAAAAATTGAATAGAATTTACCTTCTTACACTGTAAAGAAGTAAATGGTTCACTAGTGTGGTTCATAGTAGGTCAGTGTAAAGGTAGACTCTGCTCGGATGAGCAAGAACTGGAATACATTCAGAAAAGAGCAGTGAAGATGGTGAAGGGCACGGAAAAACAGAATAATGAAGAGTGGCTGGGGGAACTGGGGCTGCCTAGCCTGGAGGAGGCTGATGGGAGACCTCACTGCTCCACAACTACTTGGAAGGAAGTTGTAGTGAAGAGGGTGTTGGTCTCTTTTCTCAAGTGAAAAGTGAGAGGACATGAGTCAACAGTCCCAAGCTGCATCACAGGAGGTTTAGATTGGATGCTAGGCAGAATTTATTCATGGTAAGGATAGCTAGACATTGCTAGGGGCTGCCCAAGGAGGTGGTGGAGCCACCATTCTGACAGGGACTTAAGAGACACGTGGGTGTGTTACTTAGGAATGGGGTTTAGAGGTGGACTTGCTTTGTCAGGTGACAACACCTCACCTGATGATGCTGTAGGTCTTTTTCAAGTTAAATGATT
Organism: Excalfactoria chinensis; assembly: GCF_039878825.1. Taxonomy (NCBI): domain Eukaryota; kingdom Metazoa; phylum Chordata; class Aves; order Galliformes; family Phasianidae; genus Excalfactoria; species Excalfactoria chinensis. Next base: position 71,214,142 of record NC_092826.1, read on the forward strand.
CTATGATTGTAAGTAATTATTTCTCTGCCAATCTGAATCTCTCCATATCAGCCCAAAGTAGACAGAGAGTACATAGTTTCTGTCCTGAACAGTTTCTCTATGAAATGCATATTGTAAAAGCCCACATCTCTAAGTAGAGCTCCAATCACTTTAAAAGCAGAAGACTTCAGTAGATAGTGAACCTATTCAATCATAATCCTTCGTGGGATACTGTGTTCTCCTTGTCCTCTCACATTATCAGAAGACATATTATCAGAAGACAGAGAAACAAACTTTAACCTTTTGTTTAAAGTTTCAAACAAGCCAAAAGGAAAGAGATCTTATAGACAGTAAGCAGTCTAAAGAGCAAGTTCTGCAATACAATAAATAAATAAATAGATAAATAAATAAATAAATAAGAGATCAATTTATTTCATCCATAAGAAATCCAAAATGACACATTTCTTTCACCCTCATCTTCCTTGTTCATCTTCCCACAATGTCTGAGATAGGGAGAAAAAGAGTTTGTTATGCTTACATAGAAATTACTCTAAGACAATTACCTATGTAATGAACTAAAAAGAAAACGATCATAATCATTTTCACCACCTTGTTTAAGCTGTCTCTATCTCAGTGTCTTACCAGCAGCAATATTTGGCTATTAGACACATACAGAAATAGACACATTATGATCAAGAACTCTGTCATAAAGTGACTGTTACAGCTCCTGGATTAGGACCAGCAAAAGACTTCAAAAGCTCCGTCTATTGCCGTAAGTGAAGCACAGTGAACTGAACACCTGCATACTTTAATTGTGCTGTCATTCTTGTTTTTACTGAAAGAACCTATGCTTTATCTGCTTTGCTGCATAAAGAGTACTTCAGATTCATTTACATGAATGATGTTCCCATGAAAAGACAAAAAGCACGCACACTGAAAACAACACTTCTTCTGGAGTGGGTCTGGGGTTATGGTCCAGAGCTGTGTTTGCACTGGCAGCTAATGATGCTCTCCCTCTGCTAGCTGGTTAGGGATAAAAAGATCATGAGGGACACAATGAAATGACATTTTCACATTGCAACTGGCTAATTCAAATAGATTAAACCATCAAAGGACCACTTATTTTAGAGGACAGGTGTGGATTATCCCTGCTGTTAAAGGAAAATGACTCCTAGGACTTCTCACACTGATAGTAAACCCCATTAGCTACCTCACATTGGGATCACAAGGCCTAGGGCACAGCTAGAAAGGCAACCTCAAAACCATCTGCAAACAATTTGCTCTTCCATTAGCTATGTTCCTAAACAGGCATGATCAGAAACGTACTGTAGCTCAGAGATGTTAACCATATTGCAATAGAAGTGTCATTGTCCAGCTTTACTTTAGGTACTGTTACTGATACGGTACCACAGACTTTATTGAGCAATTAAAAATATACACAAGGGACAACTGCTTCTTTTTTCTGTATTTTTCAAAATTTTACTTTCTTCCAATTGGAGAACCCAGTTTCAAATATGAAAAGGGCACTTGTTCTACAGTAACTGTGTACAACTTGCTCAGTTCCAAGTACTGTATTCATTTGCTGTTACCACTGCTGTCGTTCTATCTCCAGCTGTTTAGGAACTTCTCTGTTCTGGGAGTTACAGCTAAGTTGTTCTTTCTGATTCTATTTCCCCATAGAGTTCAGCTAGCTTCTTGAACTCAGGCCCCCAGTCTCCAAGGTAATTATAATCCTGGTCAGACTGTGTTGTGACTGAATCCAGAGAGCTGATAGATCCAGCTTCTGATCTATGACCCTCATAGGCATATGTCTGTAAGGAGTCATATGGGGGCACGCTGGGGTCCAGATCAGCCTCTGCAAGTCTTTGTTTAATGAACTCCTGAACATTTATACTGTCAAGGCTTGAAGAGGGATGATGCCTTGGTGCAGGCTTAACTTCAGGGCGGACATCCCTCCGATACTTTAGCTCTTCTGCAGCTGATGGATTACGTAGTGCAGTGATATCAAATGCTTCTGTGTCTTCTTCTCCACCGCCCTCATCATCATATGTCACAACATTTTCTCGGACATCTTCTTCTGAAATGATCAAAGGCTCCTTCTTGCTACGTCTTAGGGTGATGAAAAGGACCACAATTGCTAAAGAGAAAACTGCAGATATTAGATTAGGTTTAAAGTTTACAGTTGAAGTAAACAGATATAGACCACAGAAACAGTAGCTACTAAGTCATGACTTAGGCTAATATTTGTATTCTGATGTTATTAAGCTGGCCTTGAACTGGAGTATCATAAGTTCAGGCACACACCCAATTTGTAAAAGAGCCTACTTACAGTCCCTAAGTGAGCACTACCTTTGTTGTGTAATGTTATATGAAATTACATAGATTACTGTAGCACCAGAAAGCACTCACAAATTTTACACAGCTCAGTTTTGACACAGCAACATGCATAAAGAAACAAATACACAATTAAGGATAAAGTTAAAAATCCTAAGGTAAAAGTACAAACTTCCAATACAGCCTGATCTTCCAAAGGGCCAATATAGGACACATTCCTATTTACTTTGAAGGAATTTCTAGGATTTCTTGAGCCATTAAATCCAGTTTAAGGATTATTAGGGATCTCATATAGGACACAAAAATGGATAAAATACTAGCAGTTAGATGAGAAATGAATAACTAAGGCTTCCATTTTTCAGATGCATTGTTAAAGGCTTTCAGAGCTTCATTAAGACTAATATTCAGCATATACACCTCATTAAAATGTACAAGCTTTATTTTTTCTCTTATGAATAGTCCATCTTGTATGATAAAATATTAGATTAAAAACCAAATGTATTACAATACATTTCAAATATATATATGTTTTTTTCTTTTTCCCAGAAGGAAGTTCTGAAGTACAATGTGATAGGTGCATTTTAGAAAACGTAGAATCTTCAGAAAATAAATCCTCAAAATATCCTATGTGAGTCACAATTCAATTCCTACTTTTTCTTTTCCAGCTCTGTCAGAATGCAGAGAGGCACCTGAATAGATGAGTATTACAGAGATATGTACCCAGCAAGTTTTGCCTCTGCCACAAAAAGAAAATATACATATTAACTAATGGATAACATTCTAATTGGCCCAAACAGGAAAAGAAAAAAATAAATGTGGAAAGAAAATGCACTTGAAAGGACATTTATCTAATGGAGCCATCGTATTATCTCATGTGTCCCTTGCCCCCAAGGAGTATATTGTGCATTGCTATCAGCTTATCCCACAAAGGTAATTAATGGCTTTTGTACAGTGCTAATGGTGTGTCTTACAGTGTAATGCATTTCACAAAGCTTTCTTCATCATCTCTTTTCTATCGTTTTTTTTATTTTATTTTATTATTATTTTTTTTTTTTTTTTTTTTTTTTTTTCCCCTGTTCTAGGCATGGAATTAGCCAGTGGTTTTTTGAAATCTTTTCAAATTATAGAAAAATGATCTGCAGCGCTAATTACTTGATAACCCCTGAAAAACTATTTCTAGTGGATTCCAGATATTCATGAATGTGCTTTAAAGGCTTTTTTTCCTATTAATTTTAGCTGAACCTTTCCCCTCTAATCACAGCTATATGTTTCTAATTACCTCCTACTACCAGGCAGCTTCTGGTTCAAAAACATATCATATTAAACATTTCTGCCCTGTCACATTCAGAGAGCCAGCAGAAGATGGCAGTACTTAATACTGAAAATGACTTACCAAGAAGAATGACAACACAGAGCAGGATTGCAATTAAAGCTCCTGTGCTCAAGCCAGCTGAGGAGAGGAAAGCTTCAGCATGGCAAGTTCTCACGCGTCCATCTCTCTCACATGCACAAACTCTAACAGTGAGAGTACTGCTGCTGCTGAGAGGGGGCACTCCACCATCAGAAATCAGAATTGGGAGGTAATAGATATCTTGAGTGGTTCGACTGTATCTCCTTCGTCTTGTCAGGATACTGGCTGTGTTATCTACAATATCATAAAAAAAAAAAAAAACAGAATCAGAAGCAAAATGAAAAATACTGTTGACTGATTGCTCATTTCCCATCCAGCAGAAGCACCGGGAATTTTAATATTTCACAATCCTAATCCGTGAAAATGCACAAACTAGATTAAAATTGAGTACCATTTCTGGTCAAAAGAGGAAAAAGAAGGGGCAGGAAGAAGTAACAAGAAATAAATAAGCCTTATTTAAGTTTGTGTCTTTAAGTCAAAGTGGATTTTGACCAACATTTTGAACTCAGGTTGCAAGTTTTTGAAACCCACGATATACTGTTGGTTCTAAAACAGACACTCGCAAATGTGAATACCTGGAATCCTGCAAATCTCTGTTGTGGAATTTTTCCACAATACCTGATACTTAAGCATACTACATGTGCACTGCAAGAGCATTTATGAGCTCTAATAAGGATGGTAAACTGCCACCCACGTTTCTTCAAGTTTAAGAATTGCAAAGAGCATAAAAGAATGCAAGGGAAGAAATGGTATGATAATATACAGTTATATCTTAATTTCAAACATGTAATATTTCATTTTGGTTTAGCAGCCACCACTTTAAAAGTATGGGTCCTTCAGTAAGAGTCTGCAAATAAAGCAAACAAAATTAGTGACTTAGATACTGGAAGTGTGAGACAATCCAAAGAGAAATCATGACCAAGAAGAAGGAAGAGAGGCTGGAAGAAAAGAGCTCTCCTCGTGTGCCACTTGCACATCATATGGATTTGCAATGGTTTTAAAGGCTTTTAAAAAATAACCACAAGGTGAAAAGTGCAAAAAAATACGTCTTCTGGATTTTTCTTCCTATTACAAAACCAAACAAAAACAAACACAGAAAACTAAGTTTTCCTTACCACTGTATATACAGCACTAAATGTGTTTCCCATAAATTATGAAAAAGTGAAGCCCGTGGCACTTTGTGAAAATATAGCATGACAACACATCTAGTGTGGCACAGTCCATGGGACTGCTTATTTTCTGCACAGGTATTTGAACAGAGGAGTTAGTTTCCATTTACATTGGGTGCAAACTACATACTTAATATTTATTTATAATTTATACTTACATACAATTATGTTTCATCTGGCAAGCTCTGTACCAAACTCTAAGGCATTAATTTTTAAGTCGCCTCTCCACATTTTATTTTGGTGTGTCACCAAGTAATAGTACTGATAATATCTGTTAGTGTAGCCTGCAGGCATAACATCATAATATATTTGGTAATTGCTTTCACATAAGAAATGTGTATGAAGTAGGAATTACCCTTGGTCAAAAAGGAGTTAGGCTCTTGACCCCAAAACTGCACAATATCAGATTCTTCTGCATTCAACCTGATTAGCTCTCTTCTCCATCTTCTATAATTCTTGCAGGTCTTCAATATGGTGACTTTGTTACAAATTCATCAAGTTTTGTTCTCATTTGCAGTGGGTGCAAAATATGATTTCTATTTGTTTATCATCTGTTTTCAGTACACCTTACAGTCCTCTTCAACTTTGTCATGTCACAACCCACTTTTGAGGACTGAAACTTGAACTTCATGCCAGCTTCCTCCTTAGAGGCATGGCACCAGCCATGTACAATGTCATTCACACTCATTCCATTTAGAAAACCCTATTTAAGCCAAGATGGGATGGACAGATAATTCTGTCACCTGAAACAACCATATACAGAGCAAGATCACAACTTTATGGAAATAAATAATATTTGCAAGTTTATAAAATATCTTTGATACATTCACATGCCATAATAAAAATATTTTCAATAGAGAGCAGAACATTTCCAACACGGAGTTGGTAAGAAAAAAAAAGGTAAAATGCTTTTAACACAGGGTTATGAAAGGGATTCCTGTATAACCAAAAACTTAAGATATGTAGAAATATGTCTCATAAACATTCTGTTAAACTTTAACACTACTCCATATTGCTTAATCTGGACCTATGAAACCTTATTCAAAATGTTCTGATGTTCTCAGTAATGCTGAAATTTTTAATTATCATGTTGTTAAGACATAAATGATTTATTTCCAAATCATTCTCCACCTAGACCAGGGAGTGAATTGTTCTGTTTTATAAATGAGTCAACTGAAGGAAGAAATCAAATTTGATAACACCAAGACACAGACTGCATTTATTTTATATAGAAAATTCTTCCCTAAAGCAAAGCGAGCATCTTTAGTCCATAATTACAGTCTGTGCCCACCCGGAGAGGTCTTACTTGGCTTTTCTGATTTAATTTTAAAATATGAAGAAAAATCTAATTTAAGAAAATTGAACTAACTTGTTCTTTGATACAAGTGTGGTTTATTTTTTGATTAAATGCCGTACCTTAGCAATCAAAGTGACATATTTTAAAATGCTTCTGAAAAAAAACCACATGATGTTATGGAACACAGACTGCAGGTAGATCAACTACATGGCTTTTAAATTTTCAGCACATATAATGGTAAAATTGGAGAGCAAAGTAAGCTGTTTCAACATTCTGCTACATAATGTTGCAAAAAAAAAAATTTTTTTTTTTTTTAATTATTATTATTAATAATATCTTAACCATTTGCCACTTTCTCCATTTTTATTTATTTTTTAATGCCTAGACTGTCACTCCTAGCTTCCCTAATAGTGCTGGAGGCATGGATAAAAGTCTTTCATGGTTCAAACAGAATACAAAATGACCTTCAGTTGGTTGGTCTGTCAGCTGCCAAAGCAGTGGCAGATTAGGCTCTGGACACAGACCAAGAGCAGAAAAAAAATTACAGAACACATAAATTTGTGATTAATAAGGAATTTCAAATGAACGCATATTTTGCACGAAAATAAAGTAACATATTCTTTATACACATGATGTGATGATTGCTGCTTCTGCTTTTCTGTACTCAGGAAGAAACTCTTCATAGTCATCTTCCTCATATGAACAAAAGACTTTTAAAACATTGTTCAGTATGCTATTTGCTTCCTTCCTTGAAATGTACCTTGTTACCACCTATTAGCAGAGCTCCTCTGTAATAATTCCTTATTTATTTATTTATTTATTTATTTATCTATTTATTTATTTTAATCTCTGTCATGGTTTCATGGTTTTTAATCAGTATTCCACATCATGAAATCATGCAGTGCACAGGGAGTTAAGAGTTAATGCTGCAGCTGTGATGATTGTCTGTATACTTCTTTGTGAGTTCTGGTCTCATGGTCTCAGAAGAGAAGAATGAACTACAATTCCCAGAAGACTTCATTTTACCATTTCCGTTTTCCATTTGGAGGGAAAGATAAAACAGACTGGAAGACCACAAGACTTTCCCTCTCTGCTCTCTGGCTGTTTTCACCCATGGCATTAGAGTAATGAATTTGGTTTTGGAAACTCTCTCATTTTATTTGGTTTATTAGCTTCAATTCCAATAATATCGTATTACACTGTGTTATCTCACATTCTGCTACTGTATTTAGTAAATCATTATTATTATTATTATTAGCTCATTGCTTCCATTATCAACTGTCCAGGCCCATCTCCCTACTTTTTCCCTTCCCCAGACCCTTTCCCTGGGCATGGATGGATCCGCGGGGTCCCTTCACCTCCTCATCACAGAACCTAGGCTGAACCAGGCTGAACCATGACAATCTTCTGTGCATTGCAGACAAACAAAACAAGGCTGGAGAGTGAGTGAGAACTCAGAAAAGTGATCACTCACACTGCCGAATTTCAGCACTCTCCCCGGGATGCTATTGTTTGGGCCAACTAAGAGTCTCTCACGTAAAACCCAGCCTGAGGCAATCGCGTACACCAGGGAACCTCCGAGCAAGCAGCATGGACATGAGTGCACGAGTTTGCCTCGTGGTGAAAAAGGAAAAGGTGAAGAACCATTTCCTACCCCCCATCTGCCCCTCCCCTGGTACAGCTCCATGCCGTTCCCTCGGGCCCAATGGCTGTCATACAGACCAGAGCTCAGCGCTGCTCCTCCGCTCCCTGTGAGGAGCTGTAGCTGCCGTGAGAGCTCCCCTCAGCTCCTCTGCTCTGCGCTGAGCAAACCAAAGGACTGCAATCGCTCCTTGTATGTTTTGCCCACCAGACATATCACTATCTCTGTTGTTTTCTTTTGGATACGCTAATTATTCCAACAGCCCGTGGATCCTCAAGCATCCCTAAACAGCTCTGTGCTACACTCTGCAGCACGTAGCTTCTTTTCATGCTATGGTAATACTACTCTGTTGGTCTGCAACACAGCGTTCATATTATTTCATAATCTCATAAAAAAAACGAAAACAACAGCAAAAACATAATAATGAAATCTAAGCACCGCTGGGTCCAGAGGAGGTACAAGGACAACTGCTACGCAGTGTTTACAGTCAGCCTGTGTTATTATGCTTCATTGCAAGAAAACAATCACAGTTTTAGCTTTTTTTTTCCCCCTCAGCACAAATACTGCTACAATAAAGTCCAGTGGTCATCTAGAACTTCTCCTGGAGTCATTAGAGAGTCACAGCACTCCCTCATGCACGTTTTAGGGCACACACTTATCAACAGGAAGAGAAAGCAATTTCAAAAAAGTGGCATTTCTAAGGAGAATTATATTTCAAGCTGCACCAAATGAGAAAATGACAATCATACAACAAGGTTATCCAGAACTAATACCTTAAAAACCTAAGGATGTGTTCAAGGACTTAGCTTAAAACTTAATTCCCTAATTCCATATCCATAAGCTAAGCATTAATATTAACGTGTCATGTCACACATTGTAGAAGAAAAAAATTCTCACATCTTATTCTGTTGACTTCAGTAGGTGAAAGCAAGTGTTTTTTACCAAGAATAACATTTCATCCCTGCTTAAAACTTTACATTATTTTTCTTACTCTGTTTACAAGCCCTAAAGACTTTAGTTCAGCTACCTTATCCATATACACAAAAAGATTCTACCAAATTTGCGGAAGCAAATTGTCCTGGGACTGTACCCAAAGAAGGTCTAATACTCAAATTTGAACAGGAAAGCAAAAACTTCTCCTTCACTCTCCCAGGCACAAATCTGAAAAAGAGTGAGCAAATCAGTATTACCTTATATCTACAGAGGCAATCATGAAAATACAGGCTGAAAAGCATCACTAACCTAATATAAAAAAGAAAAAATGAGAATTACTGAGCAGAAAAGGTTTCTGGTAACTAAATAAAAACCCTAAATTTTAGCCGAAGTACACTACCAACTTCATCCTGACAGCTATTCTGATGTTGTAAGCATTCATCTTTTATTAAATTGTTTACATTCTGTATCAAAAACCATGGGAGGACCCATTGAGAGGGCAAGGAGGAGAACAGCTTTTATGAGAAGGGTCTTGACATCACAGAAAAAACTCCCACAAACTATGAAAGCTAAAGGTAGCTCAGTATGAAGACAGATGCCAACCTTACTGAGAGAATTAGACAAACAAACCCCACTTTGTTATAACAACAGAACTAATTTGAAAGATGAGAGAATTATGAATTGCAAAATTCCTTTGATATCTGAAAACAGATACACCAACTACATGGAACGCAAGTATAGGATAGCATCAATAGTAGGACGCGATGAACTACAGATCTGATGATTCTTCTAGGCCTGGAAATAAAGTTATTTTTCTTTACAGATTTAAATTGTGAACTTTGCTCCTGAATATAGGAGAAGAACCAGGCCTTGCTAAAGATGAATGGTCTGGCTGCTAAGGGAAAATTAACAACAACATCGAGAGATAATGAATCATCTGCTTCCCTGTGGTGCATGCTGCCCCAGTGCGTGACCACTAAGCCTTCTCACATTTGAGCTGTTACTTTGCAAACACAGCAAGTTAGAACATAACATTTCTCTTCAGTGGATCTGAGGTTACAGATGGGGAATTCTGCATGGCTGTAAAACAGCAGTTCTTCACACTCTGAAGATATGGCAGTTTGTTAATCCAGACTGCACACTGCAGGAAAGGCTGTTGTTATCACATTCCTCTTTCCATTATCTCTGTCTTTTCATGTTGAGCTTCTGAACAAAGAAAAGACAGAAAGGCAAACGGAAATCTAAGAAGCTGAAATACAATGATAACACCGAGGAAGGTGACTACTGGAGCACTTTAGAGAATACAAATGTATTTATTATTCACAATTTGAGAATTCCTTTGACACGTTATATATTTCAGGCAGGCACCAGAGAAATGGAAACTTAAAAAGTTTGGTTAATAGATTGAGACATGTTTTAATTTTCAGTTATAAATGTTCTGAGAAGTTGTAATTCATTAAAACCCAAACAAAATACATTGGAATGAGAGACACTTCCAAAGTGAGAACATGCAATTTGTTTATGTGGGACTATACTGATAGACATTTATTTTTCATTTCTTCACTGATAAATCCTGGAAATACCATTTTTGTTTTTTACTGGTTTCAAGAATGCAAAACACCAGCAGGTAGCAGCACTGAAGAGGAAGGCACGAAGAACCTGTACACTACGAACTAACTTATCTATCAGGTCAATCTTGGAACCAATTTGTTTTAATCAAAGAAAGATTGAAAATGCTCACAGATCTGAGGAAAAATTCTCTTTTTACTATTGCATGTTGATTGTGTGATAACGGCTCCCCAGGATGGCATTCAATCTGTTTATAGTGGCAGATGTTCTATGGATTGTACTTGCAGTTACTACCTATAATGCTAATTTGCACTTTCTCAGATGTTATTTGTCTCTTCCACATCATTCTCCTACAGTTACAGCTTCTCTTCATTACAGGATGATATTTCATTGAAGGGCGGTAAGAACATACGTTACTATGGAACCTGAGAGAGCATGTTACATTTTTTATATAAATGAAGGAGAGAATTTCATAAATGTTTCCCATTTATGTTGGGTACCAAAGAGTAGGGTTTAAATTGACCTTCGGTGCTACTTCAGATGCTCTAGGATGGTATGGTGTGACGATATTTCTAAATAACAGCCACGCAAGGTAAAACTGATTCTTTTTTCACTAAGTTTTGATCACTAACATGGGAAAACACTAATTAGCAACAGTCATGGTGGATGAATGCATTACAAATTTCATCTTATACAGACACTGTAGAAATCAGCGTACTCTAGATCTTTCACTTTCATGGATATTAAAATAACTTGTGACCACAACATTACAAAACATTAACAAAAAGGAATTTCGAAAAAGTCAGGATTAGAAAATCAGTCCACCTTTGTTTCAGTTCCAGAACATTCCCCATGACTGCAAAATTTTCCAAAATCCAAATCTTAGAGAAAAGTGGGCGGATGAGAAAAACAAAACTGCATTTATTTATTTTTTTTAAATTTTTATTTTTTGTGAAATGAAACCTATGTCCTGAGGAAATAAAAGGAAAGCAGAAAAAATCCTACATATTATGAGTTGCTCTTTCTTGAAAGTAAGGTAAACTTTGTCTAACTTCAGAAGATAGCAGTCAAATCTTCCAAAGGCAGGGGAATGTACAAATCTTATTGGCAGTGTTGGGTGAATCTGTACAGTCTGCACAAACCCTTACTGCCCAGGAAATTTACAAGACCCATTGGAACATCCATTAAAGACTGTATATCTTGTGAAAAAAAATACCACCAGCAAAATATTGCTTTACAGTGCATAAAATTCATAAATGCTCTCTTGCACCAAAGTGACCTATCCTCTGGGGAGTCAATCTTTTGCTAACTCCCTTAAAAGTGTGGCATAACTTCTGCTAGAGGTCCCTAGTGAGTAACAAAATAAGCAAGGAAAGAGAAAATATATTTTAAATTCAGGCAGTGAGAGAGACTGTGCACATGTGTGCATCCATATATTAATAGATAGGGATATCATAACAGTGAAATATTCTTACATGTATTTTCCATCTAGCTAATGAATTCTGATAAATATATCAACCATACTTTGACATACAGTACTATGATTCTTTCAGGATTAAAAGAAAAAGTGTAATTATTAAATTCAGTGCTTTGAAAGGATGCCATCCAGACGGCAAACTTGAGTCCTTGTGTACCTCATGAAGCCCAAGTACAATGTCCTGCACCTGACTCGAGGTGGCCCCAAGCATAAATAAAGACTGAGCAGAGAATGGATAGAGAGCATCCCTGAGAAGGATTTGAGGGTGTTCACTAATGAAAAATCCACAAGGCAGCAGTGTGTGCGTGCAGCCCAGATGGCCAACAGTATCTTTTATCATCAAAAGAAGAGTTGCCAACACTGTTGAGGAAAATGATTCCCCCCCTCTACTCTGTGCTTTTGAAACTCCACATTCAGCTCTGGGGTCCCCAATTTAAGGACACAGACCTGATGGAATGAGACAAGAGCAGAACCATGTAGATGATCGGAGGGCTGGAGCACCTCTCCTATGAAGAGAGGCTGAGAAATTTGGGATTGTTCAGCCTGTAGAAGAGAACTTTCTGGGGAACCCTTATAGTAGCTTTCCAGTATCTAGAGGGGGAAAGGTCTACAGGGAAGATGAGAAGAGATTTTATCAGGGAGGGAGCACAGCGTTAGGACAAGACCTAACAGCTTAAGACTAAAGGAGGGTAGATTTATACCGGAAATAATTAAGAAATTATTTACTCAGGGGGTGGTGAGGCCCTGAAACAAGTTGACCAGAGAAGCTGTAAATATTCCATTCCTGGAAGTGTTCAAGGCTGGGTTGGTTGGGGATTTGGACACCCTGATCTAGTGGAAGGTATCCTTGCCCATGGCAGAGGAGATAGGTCCTTTCCAACCCAAATGACTGCAGTTCTACAATTCCATGAAACAGCTTAGTTCTGAAGAGGCTTTTTCACCATAATGCCCAGGCAAATTTTAAATTGGACTCACAGTAGCTGATATTTCTGATGTAAAATAAAATAAACTGTAAATTTAAGGCATTACACAAAACTGATCAGGATTTCAAAATTATCTATTGTAACACAGTAAAAAGCAATGTCAGAAGAAAACGTACAACAAATAACTTAGATATGCAGCATCCAAACAGTAAGAAAAAAGCAATTCCAAATTAAATAACAATTTGGCTGTTCAGGTTTTAGTAGAAATAGCAACACTTCCCAGGACAGAATAAATTGTAAACAGCCTTGTTTTCATTAAAAAGCCATCATAAGTACAATTCTCAAACAAAGAGGCATGGTTCCTGAGTTTGCTTTCTAAAATTGCAGACTTCAGGGAATGATTACAACCTAATGCATTTTCTTTGTATAGCAAAGAAATTTTATATCTATTCTTGTTTTGTCTTGCTTACATGGGTATGGATACTGCATCATTTTGCTGGCTGTCCTTTTGCTCACACTTTTAATTTTTTTTTTTTTTTTTTTTTTTTCTCTCTCTGAACTGTCAAAACAAAAAACTTCAGCCAGCATCAAAGAATGTACTATAGCATAAGGTAGTCAGCAGGGAAAAAATATCATATTCTATCTTTTCTATATTTTTCCTTTAAAATGAAAATCATCAACACCATCAGAATCCAGAAGGTGATCCAACCAATTCTTAGGTTCGGACAGACTGCTTAGTTGATATAGTCCTATATCCTCCTCTAAAGGCTTTAATTTCCGTATTTTGTGGGTATGTACTCAAGGACTGGAGCTTTAAAACTGTGAATTGTTAATGAGCAAAGGCTCAAACTTAAGAGTGATAACCTTACCTAGTCATACAATCAATTGTATGGAATGACAGTTTAATATCTACTAACCTGAATCATGCATATGTTGACATGATGCGGGTATGTAGGGATAAATTTGGAAATGTTATGCTTGTGTAGCTCTTCTAGATTTCAGTGAAAGTGCATGGATGTGTTAAAATTTAAGAATCTAATTTATTGCTGTAGAGTCATTTGATCTTGTAGCTGTACTGATAATGGAGTAGAATTGAACGTTCATGCAATAATGCATGGCAGCTCAAAGTCAGAGCAGTATCCAGTTTTTTAGGGTTGTGAAAGCAAGGAAAGAAAATGTCTCCTGAGATTTCTGTGAAATTAATCCTTTGTCCTGAAAAATAGAGAGTATGACCTGATTCAAAAAAGTCTGCAAGAGAAATACAGCTTTGCGTTCACAGATAAAGCTATTGCTGACCACCACATTCAATGTGATGTTGAGCATTTGTTTTTCAGCATTTTGAAAACTCTCTTAAGGCAATTGTTGGCAAATTTCTATAGAAACAAAAGAAAATCCTAGAATTCCAACCATAATTGGATTACTAAATCCAGAAATAAAATAGCAAACTTGACAAACATCAGAACTATTTCTGCCCTTCATTTCTCAGCTATTTCCTGGAATACAAAAATAACAGATTTCTGAGTAGAGATAGGGACAAGTGTGAATGGAAAATAACTGGCTATTGTGAACATACTTTACAATTTTAAATTAAATTTTAAAGTTTTCTGGTTGTTTCCTAAGTTAAATTTCTTGTTATGATTTAAGCTAAAATATCTTTGTATTGAGGTATATGCAAATTGGAAACTGTATTATTGGAGTTTCTGTTTGCCTCATAGTTTTATGTGAGATGTTACAGGAAATGCATACTTACTCTTTATCTCCATGGGTGAAACAAAACCCAATTTTCTAAGATTGATAGAAGTATTTTTTTTTTCCTGTGCTAAGAACAGTTCAACACTGGAACAGATTTCTCAGAAAGATTAAGTCTCCCTTCCTTCAAAATATCTTTGAGGAACAGTTTCATTTGTACAGTGATGGAGCTAACGCTTCTCAATAATTATAGATGTGCAGTGTCCGATCTCAGGGAGCATCCCACGGTACTACTGCAAAAATACAACTACAATAAAGCCAACTACCACGTATTTTCACACACAGATATGAACAGAAGCACACAGTATGCTCTTACACCAGAAAGTCCCAGAGGAGAGCAACAGACAAACATTTAAAGTTCACCTTCATTTTCAGTATAGTGTAAAATGGAAGCAATTACATAAATGGTACAGTCAATTTTTTCTTGTATTGGTTTATTTAATTTATTTTATTTATTTATTGAAAGGCTAGACGGTTCTTTGATGCAAGAAACATTCAGAAAAACTCAGCCAAGTGACTCTAAAGGCAACTATTAGGTGCACCCACTGTGCACCTCAAAAGTACTCTTTGCACTTTTTAAACACACCTTATTAGGAAGAACATGAAGAGGTAGACTACGACTTAAGAAGCACTGAAAGAAGTACTCTTTGTATCATATCCATAAATGCAAGCAGAAATTCAACTTTTCATTCACCTTTAATTCTTAGTTCCTCCCTTAGGGAAGGCAATAAACTTGAAAGAACTCACTCAGTACTACCTACCCAGAAACAGATAAAAATATCAACACCTTTTAAATTAATCCTTTCTAAAAACATTTGCGAATATTTGAACTACAAATGCTAAAACATATAAAGGACATAAACAGAATATCTGATTATTTGTGGTTTGCAGTATGTTGTATACATCATGACCTTGATATTAACCAGTTTGATGACAACATACTAATTTACCCCTTCTGTCAAGAAATGCATGGAAATTACTCTGTTAAATGATACAACCCAGACAAAACAGAGATCCATTTTGTACAGAACTGTGTTTGATTTACCTTCATTATCTCTTAGAGTAAAGTTGGGATTCAAAGAAAGCCCTTCATCAAGAGAAAAATGGAATCTGGCCCCATTTGCAGAGTTGTCTTTGTCAGTTGCAGTGATGGTCTGAATTACCTGAAATAAAAATTAACAATGAATGTTCTGAAATTTAAACTTGACCCCAATATTACCTGACCTTAGTAGAATGTTCAAATTTTGCTTACTTTAATTTTCTACTTGACTGCTGCTAAATTCAGCAGATGATATGACTGGGTCATTAGCTTGTTTCTTCTAGCATGAAATGTTTTAGGAGCTAGATAAATGCATCTTAAGCATCCACAGTTTCCAACATTCAGGTATGGTACAGGCAAAAACCCTGGTATGGAGATTTTCATCATCTGTGTTACTTCCTTCAGAATACCTTCAGATTTACACTTTTGCCTTGGCTTTCATTTCTATAAAGCCTAAACTCAGGCTGAACCTGAATGGTCTGTCCAGTGCACCATCTTGCTTGACATCCTAACAATGAGATGTACTTCAGTGCTGGTTAGGAAAAAGAATATTTAAAGGAAAATGGTGAGCTCTGTTTAAAATTCTGGATAAGAATCAGTTTTAAAATTGTCAGATAACAGAAAATAAAAAAATCAGCTGCCACTCCTGGGTATAGTTTGGATCAGAATTAGATGTAGCAACTATGTACAGGCAAGGTATTTTTGAAAGGTAAGACCTTTACCTTCAAAAGCCCTGATGATTTTTAAAATTTATTTTCAACTAAAACTGAGCTAAGCTTTTGGAATCTGTGACCAAGCAATATTTCTAACTCTGCTTTCATTTTCATGCTGGGCCTGGAAGCTCAAGTGATAAAGTAGAATTTAATAAAAGTTGTTCTTGTGATATATCCAGTGAAGCCCACATAGAGTGCTGCACGGAGCTGATAGATATCCTGAGGGAAATGTAAAAGGGGGAGGGAGAAGGGCTCTTTTCATGAGAATTTTTCTGTTCAGTGTTCAGCTGCAGTCTGTCTGGACTGAACCTGAAGCATAAACAGTGTGGGCTCCAGAGGGTTGATCTATTTTGAAATGAAAAGGCAGCACACAGTTCTCTACCTTCACTCATGTAGAAGAAGTAAAACAAATACATTTTAAAGCCAACAGACTACAATAATTATTCTGCTAAATGTATACAAGATAGCGTATTCTACAGACTATGCTAGCTTTAAACAATTAACAATACTGCTGATAACTGCAGAGAATATTTTCTCATTGTGCTTCTTTACTGACCTGCAGCAGAAAAGGATCAAATTGAAATGTCTATAATCATGAAGTTTGCCAAAGACATAACAATACAGATGAAAATGTTTAATAAAAGCTAGTTGTTTTCTACTGAATGTTGAAAATATGCATATGAAATTGAAATAATTGCCAAGTAAAAACAGACATTTATTTATCCTAGATACATATCTTAGGTTAATAATGTTCAACAGTTATGAGCAAAGCAAGACAAAAACAGGAGTTAATGTAAGTATATTTTCAAGACAATCAGTTTCCATTATTACTCAAATACCAAAAACACAGTTAAATGCAATTCACAGCTGCAATAAACTCAGACCAGACCTTAAAAAATGTGAATTGTTAAATACTGCTCAGATATCCTACGTGCTCATAAGTAATCATCAGTTAAAGATATGTCACTTAGCCATGTGCTTTCAGATCTTATTTGATGGCCTAGTATATGAACTTTTGTTCTGCTGTCCTCTCTTAAATAAAATGTTCTATGATAGTTTGCAGAACCTGGCTTCAAGAGTATGCCGTTTTGCAACAAAGATACTTTTGATCAAGACCTCACAACCGCTAGACTAAAATTAATGAATAAAGTACACTAAAACTCAATATTCTACCTACTTTCTTATGTGTGGAAATCTGACTATCCCCTGAATGCACCAACTTATGTAAAAAGCACAGCATCAAATGGTACAGAAACCATGCTTTTCCAAGTGGAAAATGGACACCGCGTGTGTAATGGAACAGGTCAAAAGAGCATCAGAATGATTCGTGAAAGAAAAAGGGCCATGCTCTTTCAGAATAGGCTCTTGTTTTCCAAGGAAAGGATTTTGAAGACAGTCTTTTAGAGGTGAAGAACAAAAATGTGCATCTATTTGACATCCAAATGTACACCTAGCCCTTTTCTAATTAATAGGCCAACTAATTATTAGTCTACCGACAGATGTTAATATGAACCTCATCAGAGCTGCTGATTAAAATAAAAATGTGGACAGAGAAAGTCAACTTCTGTAATCCTCTGTGATAGCACTGAAGAGATTAAATGGAAAGGTTGTGCTATTTTTTTAAAGGTAAGAGTTGTCCAGAAAACGAATTTCAGTAATGAAGGAGAACTAACTGAGAAGGAGAACTGAGAAGCATCTATTTGGTCCAGCTCAGATGCTTTTCAGAACTGAATCAATAAACAAGTAAATATACATATGGTCAATTTACAGCAGCGGTGTGTCTTGCCAGCTACGGTTCAGTTCCTTGACTATCAGAAATAACAGTGTCCAGGATAAGGTAGCTCTTCTTAGCAGCACAATGTTTATACACACTGATCCTGAAAAATGTTGCGTATGTGTGATAGTGATAGTGTCAAGGAAATTACATTTCATTACTACCCTAATTTTTTCTATTATTCCTTTAAAAAACACCCAGAAATAATGTTATTTTTTTGTCATCAATATGACTAGTAGATCATAGTATCATAGTATCGTGCGAGTTGGAAGGGACCTTAGAGATCATCGAGTCCAACTCCCGGGTTTCGAGCCCCCTGTGTAGCGAAGCGGCACTTCTACCCCTGCGCCACAGGGGGGGGATTCGAACCCGGGCCCTCCAGTGCCGCAGGCAGCAGCTTAAACCACTGCGCCACTGGGGGCACACAATCTATGAGACATTTTAACAACCTCGTACTCTGTCAGGACAAGCACTGAACTTGGAAACATTCAGAAAACTGTCAACATTTCACTCCTGCAAATTCCATAACAAAACACTTGAACTTTTTAAAAACCACTCTTTGCTCTCATTTTCTGAAAATTAATAAAACGAGCCCTGTTTTAAGCAAAGGAAGATTTCTTCTATAAAGGTAATTCATGGAAGATTCAAAAATTTCATTTTCCTCCATTGGCTACATCCACAACTATACAGAAAATGAGTATATTTCTAGGACTCAGGGTTCTCCAACTCCATACTTCATCTAAGATCAAATCATGACTGCTTCATTTACATTAATATGTAATATCTATTAGGCTTCATCTGGAAGCTGTGGAAGATACAGAATTTACTTTCTCAATAAGTGACTATTAATGAAGAAAAAACCTATCACTTCACTGTGGAAGTTACCATCTTCTCAAAAACATTTTTGAGATGCTTTTTGGGGGGGTCCACTGAAGTACATTTTCTTAAATTATTAATATTATAACATTATAATGCTGTTATTATTTTGGAAAATAAATAAATAGCGCCTCAGAGAGGAAAAAAACAAACAATCAAACAAACAAACAAAAAAAAACCAGGAGACCAATTCTGTCTCTGATATCTCTCTGTAGATACCTCTCTTTAAAATAAACATGCAAACACAAAAAGTCTGGCAATTACAAATAATCAGTTTATTTTGCACATAATAAATTCAAAATAAATGTGCTAGCACAAATGTCCTTAATGGCAGCTTGTCTCCTTAGAATTCCTGAAGAAGGAAACAAGGACTCATACAGGACAGGGCAGAGCTGCAGCCCAACTTCAAGCATCAGACAAGTAGCTGTGTCTGGCAATGTCTGATAGAATTTGTTCATTAGTGATATTTTGTATTATTCATTCTTACCAGATGATGGATAATTCAGAATAAATACTGCCTTTGTAGCAATTTAAAACCATTCATCTCAACACATTTTCTAGCACACAGAAAGTTGTCTTATTCTGTAATCTTCATTTAATTGTTCTTCTTTACTATTTGCCATTGTACAGTGACAATAATGTAAGGATGGTAGTAAATATCCAAAAGGTTATTTACAAGAAAAATTCACCCATATGGAAGACTTCAGTCTGCTGGGAAACACTGAGGCAATCTCCACCAAGGAGCAATCTCCAAGAGATGCTGCCTTAGTAGTGGTCAGCCCTTAAATGAGCTCTAGAGGAGGTGGAGTCAAGCTCCACCCCTTCTGCGAGCACAGCTAAATTACTCTCACCTGTGCTCCCACAGCTGACCTGATACTCACCTCAGCTGATTAATCAGAGGTTCAGGCTGTGATTATCAGTTTCCCATACAGTCATCCATTGACTTTTTTCCCTTAGAACAGAGAGTAAAATCTTCTGAACATGAGCCAAGTACTTTTGTATTTTTTGTTGGTTTTTTTTTGCATTTTGTTGTTGTTGTTTTTTTAATATCCCAAGGACATCAAAATCTCTTCTGGTCTAGTTGTATACTGAATATAAAAATCAGAGTATGTCTCATATGTGTATGACGCAAGCTCACCATTCCAATCTATAACCTGTGTAATAATGCATTACTGCTATGAAGATCTGTGTATCAACTCTCTATGCAAAAAAGATACTTCTGTAAACAAACAAACTTGGTAAAGTTGTCAAACCATGGGCCACAGTGAAATCCATCAACCATGGAGCAGTAGCTGGAAAGTAATTGTTTTTCAGTCTGAGTTGCAACCTTCCCTCTGCTCATAGTTTTGGAAGAGCTGTTCAGCATGTGTTCTTTAAAGATATTTCATAGACAGGTTCACCCTCATTTGACTTTCCATCTGAATACTTCTGAGCAATCAAACATGCAAAAAGCGAGGACAGCAGTCATGTTAGTCATTCCACTGAGTTATATTTGAAACCTTTCTCCCACATGGCACTTAGTGAAAGCTGTTAAATCTGCTTCATCCATTTGTTACAGGATAGTGGCTTTCCAAATTCCATCTGACAGGATTAAGGTTTTTGTAATGTATTTTCTTGAAATAACAAGAAAAATACCTTGAATTCATTTCCAATCTTCTCCCTTTAGTCTAACACAGTTAAAATACAGACTAACACATTTAAAAATTTGGGTCAAATGTGAAATATGAAAATGAAATCAGAAGGAAATATGGCATGTGACCAGAATAAACTTTTAACACATGTAGCCTTAACAAATAAAGTAATTCTTCATTCTCAGGGAGAAAAAGATAACTGAGAGTTACCTGACCAGGCTTTGCATTCTCACAGACCACTATGTCATACTCTCTGGCGAGCTCTGGAGGGTTGTCATTAACATCCAGGATTCTAATGCCAACTGGAACATGGCTCACTAGCCCAGGATTGTCTGAAAAACACACAGAGGGTATTTATTTATATTCAATATTCATATGATTAATTGCATAATATATATAATTTTAAATATTATGCAGCAATATATGCAATATTATGCAATTTTGAACATTATGTAGATGTTATTTTACAAAAATGAATCAAATTGTTTTATATATGTAATATTCAATATTCAGTGACATCCTCAATTAAAACATGATTTCTCAAGACAGCAACTGGATGAGAACTAGATACAGTTGCAAAACTTAAGGCAGTAAGATCATAAAAGATGACATTTACTGAGCTTCATTAACTGTTTTGAAAAAAAAACAGGGTAGAAAGCATAGTGTAAGTCTTAAGTTACAGTTGCGTTGTAGCAATAAAAATACAAGATACTCTGAAAACGAAGTAGGAGAAGGCTGTTGGTGCTAATGCATGCTGTCAAACTCTATGCAAGAAATGACTGATTATTTTTCAATTAACATCCAAGTGTCATCACATTAAGACCTTATATATTTTTCTCAGTCCCTCAATGAGTTTAGGAACTAGGAAGACAGCTCCATAAGTGCTGCCTATTTTATGATGTTGGTCCAGGACATCAGAGGTGGATGTTGGCGGTGTGGCAGCAGAGGCAGAACCTTCCCACCAATATTCCATTACATTTTGTTGCCATGTGGCAGATGATAGTACTGTAGGGGGCAGTCTGACAGAATGGCATCAGACATGCAAGTATGGATGAAGCAAGAATGTACCACTGAATTCCTCCATGCAGAAATAATTGCAGCCACTGATATTCATTGATACATGTTTCTGTAGACCAAACAGTGCATGTGAGAAAAGTGAGGCAGTGGGTTTCAGCAACGTGAAATAGAGGACACATTCCAGATGGCCATGCACAGCTGTCATACCATGAAACGAACAGTGTTCCCATCAGCTCATCCATGCACGTCAGTGGATTACAATTAGGGAATTGTGTATGGAGCTGAACATTGGTTTCAATGCATGGAAATGATGGTGATAACATTAGAATATTGCAGTGTTTGTGTCAAGTGCATCCCATGAATGCTCACACAGGACCAAAAAGAACACTGTATGCAAGACTGTCAGGATCTATTTAACAGTAAAAATGAAAGGTGACTGTATAGTGGATCACATCATTACCAGTGATGAGACATGACGTCACCGCCAGAGTCAAAATGGCAGTGCATGGAGTGGTGACATGAATTTCCCATCAAAGAATTTCAAAATGCTGCCACCAGCAGGTAAAGTGATGCGCACTGTTCTTTTGGATAGAAAGCAGTGATCCTTCTGGATTATTTGGAAAGCAGACAAATGATCAACTCTGATCACTATGTAAAAAAATTCCAGAGTCAGGACAAGAGGAAAACAACTCTTCTCTTGCAACATGATAACACCAGGCCCCATAACAGTTTGAAGACCATGGAAAACATTGTCAGTCTTGGCTGGGCTGTCCTATCACAAAGTGGGCATATCAGCTGGGAAACAGTGTGCCACCCCTGCTGGTGCAGATCTGTATGAATGTGGCAAGCAGTCTTTTGTTCATTGCTGGCAAAAAGGCACAGCTAATGGTGGTGACTGTTGAAAATAGTGGTTTGTAGCTGAGAATTTGCTCTATCAAAGTGTTATTGCACTCTTTACAGCAGTTGTACTCTTCATGGAAATAAATAGGAGGCATTACTTTCAGAGTTATGTATGTGAAGTTCAGAAATAATACAGAAACAGAAGCACACAGGTATATACAAACCATTCCCAAGGCTGATGCAAACATTCTCACAAGTTATCATGTTGTAACACAAAGCAGTCAATGAGACTTGTGTTTTTTTGTGAAAGTCCAGCATCAGTGACAATGATTAGAAAATGTTTAAATGATAGTGTCTTAGTATATGATCTATAGTTGTTTGAGAGCTCATCTTCAAAAAGAGAACACTTGCAAAAAGCACTTTTTTTTTTTTTTTTTTTTTTTTTTTTCAATTAGAATACACTTTCTGTGTTAAGGAGGGGAAAAAAATACTAGTCTTAATCCATCATTCTTTTGTTCTTACTACTATGTACCAAGACATTTATATTTGATTAGAAGAATTATATATTGAGAACATTTTAAAATTAGGGGCAATATATCTTCCAAAGTCTGTGTAAGTATCCATCTTGTAGAAAACAAACTTAATTTTGTTTTTCACCAGTGAAATTAAACTACCAGTAGAAAAAAGCAAAGGCAATCATTCACACGCAACAAAGTAGAAGAATGGAGTCTTACAGGTTTATTTATTTATTTGTTTATTTTTATGTGCATGTTTTATTTTTAACTGTGTGTGTTCATGTGAAGGAAAAGGAAGCAGAAACATTAAGGATCTAAAGTTCACCTGTCCTGGTTATTTCTATCTGTATTTATCCACATTATGTTTCCATGAAAAAAAGGGTCATTTGTAAAATGCCTCAGATTTTTCATGCCTTTGAGGGCATTTGCTCTGAATCCTAAAAATCATTCATTAGCTTAGACATTTAGATTCAAAACCACCAGTAATGTAGCCTCCTGCTGAAAGAATATTTGAGAACACTGGAGTTTATTTTGACAAAGTGAGAGATATATCCTTCTGTGTTTTCATCTGGGATATTAGTCAAAGAGCCTGGGGTTTGAAAGTTGTTGTTTTGTTGGTTTTTTTTTTTTCAGATTTTTTCATATTCTCTTTTTGATTAATATGACTGTTTGCATGATGATTTTCATTCACTTTTGGAAATTAGTCATCCACCCCCATGAAAAGGGAATAGGAGGGAAATCAAAATGATAAACAGAAAAGGAAGACTTAATTTAGATAAGATAGGAAGCTCATTGTCATTCCCAATTAACATTAGTATTAAAAGTTAGAAGAATACATTTAGAAGAGCTACAAATTCCATTTTCTTGCTGTGAATGTTCAGTCGTAAACTTAGGAATATGTATAAAATACAGTACTTAAGTAGACTAGTTAAGTATTCTAGAGGAGTGTATGAATGCTGTGAATATACAAAAGGAAAGTGAA
Organism: Excalfactoria chinensis; assembly: GCF_039878825.1. NCBI lineage: Eukaryota > Metazoa > Chordata > Aves > Galliformes > Phasianidae > Excalfactoria > Excalfactoria chinensis. Next base: position 71,238,012 of record NC_092826.1, read on the forward strand.
GAACTGTTGGCTGTTTGCTATGCATCTGGATGAAAGAAACCATCCACCTCAAATTATGAGAGAAAGAAAAACAGCCTTCACTCCAGAACTCCATTTGCACTTTGAGAATTAACTTGGTGGTAGACTTTAAGATTGTGCAGAATAGCACAGTACAAAGCAATAAAGATGGAATAGTTCTTAATGCTCACTAAGATATAATTTACAAAATATTTAAGGTAGCTTGTTCTGTCAATGCAAACAGACAAACAAATTACAAAAATCCTGTAGTAGGATCTCTATATCTGTAGGTTATGAAAATATCCTTGTTCTTGAGCCTAGAATGCTCTAACTCACATTCTGTGAGGTATAAAATCATAGAATCAAAGAATCATTAAGGTTGGAAAAAAAACTCTAGAATCATGTAGTCTGACTGTTAACCCATTACCACCACTCCCAGTAACCCACGTCCCCAAATACTAGATCTCTTGAGAACCTCCATTGATGGAGGCTTCACCACCTCCCTGAGCTGTCTTTTCCAATGTATTATCACTTTCCAAGAATAAATTTTTTCCTAATATACAACCTGAATCTCCCCTGGTGCAACTTAATGTCATTCCCACTCATCCTCTCACTGATAACTGAGATAAACGGTTGATCTCAAATGTGCTACCTTTCAGGTAGTTGTGGGGAGCTACAAGGTCTTTCCTGTGCCTCCTCTTCTCTAGAATAATTTCAGGCATATGAATTACAAAGAGTTATAAATTACAGGAAAGATACAAAGTAGATAAAGGAAAGCACACAAAAGAATAGTACACAGATCAAAGGCAGATATTATAGTAAAGGGTTAAGGAAGAATCCATTTGGGAGTGGTTTCATAAGATACAGCGATGGAGATTTTAATGTTAGAAAAAAGCCTGAAGATTTTGCCAAAAGACAGAAGGATTTGTGACAACTAGGTAATCACAAAATCTTAGCTGAAAGGGACCTCTGCAGGTCAATGGTCTAGTCCTCAGTTCAAAGCAGTGCCATCTTCAAAGCTAGAAGAGGGCATAATACATCTAAGGGAAAGGGAGAAAGCAATCAGGAAAAGCATGGGGCAAAAGGTAACAGAGACAGAGAATTGTTCTGTTGATCTGGCATGTTTGGAATATTTACTGAGAAAAGAAAATCAAATGTTTTAGTCCAGTGTGTGTCTGCCTGATTACAGACAGGTAAATTCTTTTGTTTCAATACAGTAGATCAGAACCCTTTTCCAATCCTGAATTGTGTCCTCCTTTATATCTGTCACTACTTCCCAATGCATCTTTCTTCCAGTCTGTTGGTCTTGCATTACTTTCACTGAGATTTCACAGAGATTCAGAGAGACTTTGGTGTGGTTTTTTGGCTCTGTTTGTTTGTTTGTTTATTTATGGCAGCTGTTATGCAGCACAAGGATTTCCTACTTATCTTACCAGTTCAAGAGTACAGGGAATTACTGGTATCTTTCTGGAAGCAGTTACCTTATAGGATCTTTGACCATTGCAGGCAAATTTCCATACTGACAGCCTTCTTATTATAAAATGCTAATATAGAAAGTATTAACACCACTTTACAAAATGGTCTTGAAGTTTGTCAGATTGTGTATATTACATCAGTGTGTATGCAAGATGGAAACACAGCTTATAAGGGAGGGAGGGAATAAGAACAAATTAACAAGGTCCTTATAAGTAGTTTGTACTTTGGTTTGTATTATTACAAAACATTTGTCTTATTACAAAATAAACATAAACTACAGTCTTTTACAGATGTGCAGCTCACCTGCAATCCCCAAAACACTCTGATAACTGATCCCTTTTATATTAATTAGTCAAATGCATTGCAGTAATTTGGCAGATTTCCAGTTTTGAGATCATCAGTGCTGACGTATACTTCAGTCCTGTGCATTATAAAGCAACCAGATACATTCTGTATCCTATTAGCATTATGCCTCAAGAGAAGCTTTTTCAACGTGAATGCTCACTGTTTTAAGGGATAACTGAAGCAGAAATATTGTTCTGATTCACCTACATTAAGAGCTTGCTTTCATAAGCTTGAGATTTTTCCTAGTATAAGCAGTTATTCTGCCAGAATAGTAAACATTTGTAAAGCAGTCAGTTTCATTGAGTATCAGTGCTGCGGCCAGGCAGTCCTCCCTGAAGTTGTAGATTTCCTTATCAACAGCCAATCTGGAAACCTAAATCTTCTCCCCAATTAATTTGTGTAGGGAAACTTAAAAAACCCTGTTCAAGAAGAAATCTTATTTTTATGAAGATAAATTCAATTTAAGTGACATTAACAGTTCTGATGTCAATAATCTTGTGTTTTTATTTACTATGGTGTGTATGTGTGTGTGTGTAAAGTTACAGTGGTATAGTTTAGCACTTATTATGAAAGTTGAGTGAATAATTGAACATAGAATAAGCCTGAACTATATTAACAGAGTGAAGAACTTTGAAAATAATAATAATAATAATAAATAAAAAAAAAAAAAATCCACCTTCTCATAATGTAGCACAATGATTTTCACCTAACTTAGGTTTATAATGAGTGTCTATGCTTTTTCATGATTAGTATTATATATCACTCTTATCACAACAAAAACATTTTATTTCTCATTTTGACAACTTTTCAAGACCTTATGATGCAAATGAACATTTGGGAAGTTCAAACATCTATTTTTTCTGGTACTTTTCAAAGAGAAGTAGAAGGTGCAAATCTTACCTACAAATACTGAATAGTTCTGACAGAATATAGATCTAGACTGGATGAAACATATCACAGAAGCAGAAGTAAAATAATAAAAGGATGCTTTATATGTAAGTGAGAGGAATATTTAAAAAAAAAAAAAAGAGTTTAAATCAGGGTGGTGGCAGCAGTAGTAGTAGTAAAAGAAGCAATATCTGTAATAATAGCACTGCAGCAGACTTAAACATTCACTACTCTCAATCTGGCTAATCCCTCTGCCTTAATGCAAGCAAAATTCTGCAGCTCATTGACAATGCTAATGCTTACCTACTGAGTAGATCAGGGCACCACAAACTGCACTGGTTCTGTGGCCAGTAGTGGGTCCATTTCGGGATTCTGGTACTGCTTTGCAAAGCCCTGAAGGGGAAAATGTCATGTGATCCCAAAGACTGTCTCTTCTTCAGAGACCCCCTTGGTAGCTACCATTACCAGGAGCACCACATTTATCTTAGTCCTGGGAAGCAGGTAAATGAACTGTTAAATGCAAACCCAAGGGGAACAACAAGGGAGGTTAGGAAGAGCCATACCCTATACCATATTCAGATGACATGATATGAATATCGCAGTTATACCTTTCCCCTAAGAAGCAGAGGAGAATAAAATCCATCTTGCCTAAGATACAATGACTAAACCAAGATAAACAGGGAAATAAACATTGATCTTGGCATTAGAGGAATCAGTTCTTGAACAGGATGGAGAACTAGCTGCCTCAAGACAATGTTTTTTATAAAGAGTTTTGTGTCAGCTTTACTTATTGCATAAGAATGCAATGGCAGATTCTGCTACAGAAAAGATTATAATAATTACATGGTCCATTGACAGGTGGCTTACCAAGACTGGAAATAAACTGTGTCAGTGGAGAGTGTGGACAAAGCCCTAGTATCGTGTCTAGATCTTGCCATTAAAAAGATGACAGATACTCAGTTTGTCACTACTCCATCTGCAAAATAGTCTTCAAACACAGATCTTGTATTTTTAAAAATCTGTTTTAATCTGGTTTTCATTTCGGGGAAAAGTAAGAAACGTTTTGTGGCAGATTCTGTTTCTTGGAAAAATAAAAAATGTTATTGCTATCAGTACCACAACTCTTTCTCTAACTGAACTAGCTGGCAGAATGGAAGTGAAGTAAAAACAAAGAATGAGTGTGATATTTTCTTGATTCAGGAGGAATTTGTGGGAGGTGCTGGCCTCAAGGTAGCACTATAAGATCTTACTCTGTAAAATATCTATAATCACAAATGCAGCAAAATAATATGTAAGGAAATTTTGTCTTTACTGATGTCAAATGAAATACATTCTTTTCATGAGAAAGTGAACTGTTAAATGCAAACCCAAGTGGAACAACAAGGGAGGTTAGGAAGAGCCATACACTATACCATATTCAGATGTCATGGTATGAATATTCCAGTTATACCTTTCCCCAGAGAAACAGAGGAGAATAAAATCCATCTTTCTATTATTTATACTTATCAATAATATATTTATACACACTTCACATTGCCAAAAAAAAAAAAAAAAAAGTCAAGAATAAAGTACGGACCAAAATTCACTCTAAAAAATTCTGTATTCATTGTAAGGAAAAATTCATTTTGAAGAAACACAACGACACAAAGCTAGCAAGAAACTCACTGGTATTAAAAAGAATCGTTCTGCTGTCCACCAGAGATAGAAGGTTAGGAGATTACAGCACTGTAACAGCATTTCACTCTGATTTATATTACTTTCTGTTAGACCTTGAAAAGGATTCAATTTATTTTATTTTATTTTTTTAATTTTTTTTTTTTTTTTTTTACCCAAAGTATTAAAATTATTCTTGGTTATGGGAAAATGGCAAAGTGAGAAAATAAAATGTCATCAGTTCTTGCTCTTTTCTAATTCTCTCAGTGCTGTGTGCCAGGAAGATATTACTCCATAGACTCATTTCCTTCAGGCAAAGCATATGTTGTTTTCATGTGTTTCAAAACAGAGAAAAAAAAAAAAAAAAAAAAAAAAAAAAAAAAAGTAGGCTTTTGGCTTTACTTCTTGTAATATAAATCCATGCACCTTTAAATCACATTAACAGATGTATTCTTTTTGTTTTACACTTGTCCTTCATCTTCCATTCTCATTCTCCATATGACTGTTAAAATCATGTGAATGCAAGATCTAGAAGCTGTTTTTGCCTACATAAGATATTGGACATGCTTACTTTAGCTGTTAGAATTAACACCTAAAAGGATCTTCCTGATGCAGTCTATCTTGCAGTATTTCCAAGTAGAAATTTATACTGAAAGATATTCTTGATTTCTTTCTCAAATCAAGACATTTTATGATTCCTTCAACTGTCAGTTTTTGTTCCCACAGCTATTAGGTGTTCTTCTTGGGCACTAAGTCTTCAAGAATATTACTATTTGTTCTGTTCGCATCGCTGATTTGAAAACAAAATTTGAAGTACATGTATACTTCGCCTTGGAAGTGGTTGTGATTTGGGACTTTGCTGTTGCTTTTAATGTCAGTACTATTTCCTAGAGTACAACCTTAACTGAAATGCTCACAACTGTTTTTACAATAATTTTATTTTGGGATGCATCAGTATTTTGAAGTCAGGGAATCTCAGAAACATAGATTGGTTTGAAGATCTAGTTCCAATCACTTTGTCATAGGCAGGGAAGCTTTCCACTAGATCACAGCCCCATCCAGTTTGGGCTCAAATGCCTCTAGGGATGGGACATCCACAACTTCTCTGGGTAACTTTTTCTAGTGGCTCATCACTTTCTGAGAAAATAATTTCTTTACAATATCTGACCTAAATCTCCCTTCATTTAGTTCAAAGCCATTCCCCCTTGTCCTATCACTGTCAGACCATGTAAAAAAGTTGTTTTCTCTCCTGTTTACAAACTCTGTTCAGGTATCGTACGGCCTTCTCTTCTCCAGTCTGAACAAGTCCAACTCCCCCAACCTTTGTTCATAGGAGAGATGTTCCAGCCCTCTGATTATATTTGTGCTCTCTTCTGGATCCACTCCAACACTCCATGTCTTTGTGTTGGGGACGCCAGGCCTGGATGCAATACTACATATGGGACCTCATGAGGGCAGAGTAGAGGGAATAATCACCTCCCTCTCCCTGCTGGCCACATATCTTTTGACACAACCCAGGATACAGTTGGCTTTCCAGGCTGCAAGTGCACACGCTATTGGCTCACGTCTAGCTTTTTGTTCAACAGAACCTCTAAGTCCTTCCCTCCAGAGCTGCTCCCAATAAGTTCTTCTCCCAGTCTGCTCTCATCTCACAGAGGCCCACTGCTCAAGCTTGTCTAGATGCCTGCTGATGGCATCCCTTCCTTCTATTATATCAACAGCACTACTTGGCTTAGTGTCATCTGCAGTCTTGCTGAGTGGTTGTTCTTTTTCATCTACTCATTCTACATGCAGTTCTCATAGAATCATAGAACGACTGGTGTTGAAAGGTGCCTCTGGAGATCAGCTCACCCTACTTCCCTGCAGAAGGCAGAGTCAACCAATGTGCATTGCTCATGAACATATCCAGCTGTTTTTTGAGTATCTCCAAGAACACAGAATCCACAATCTCACTTGGCAACTTGTTCACTTGTTTGACATATCTCTCAGTAAATATTATTATTAATATTATTGAGTGGAATTTCCTTTATTTCAGTTTTTGCCCTTTGCTTTGACATTTCACTTGGTACATCAGAGATGAGTTTTTACTCACCTTCTTTAATTCCCCCATCAGGTGTTTAAACATACTAGTTAGAACACCCTGAACATTCTCCAGGCTGAAAAAAAACAATTCTTTCAGCCTTTTGTTGTATGACTAGTACTCCAGTCCCTTAATGATTTCATGCCCCTTCATTAGACTTGTTCCATTTGCTCCATGTCTCTTTTGTCCAGGTGGGCCTAGACTTGAATCCAGCACTCCAGAAGTAGTCTTACCCAACTGAGCAGAGCAGATGGATTACTTCCCTTGACCTGCTGGCAACACTCTTACACATGCAGAGCATGATGTTGTTGACTGCCTTCGCCTCAAGAAAGCACTGCTGAATCATGTTCAACTTGTTGTCCACCAGGATACTCAGCCAGGCATTTTTTTGAAAAAGTTGCTCTCCGGAGAGATGGCCTTCCATATGCACTGGTGCATAGGGTTACTCCACTCGAGGTGCTGAATTCTACATCTCCCTTTATTCAAATTCATAAAGCTCCTGTTCATTCATTTCTCCAGACTGCTGAGATCCTTCCGGATAGCAGCACAACCTTCCATTACTCCAGCTTTGTGTCATTTGCACACCTGCTGAGTGCACTCTGTCACATAACCAGGTAATTAATGAAGAGATTAAACAGTACTGCATCCATTATTGGCCCCTGTGGTACTCCACTAATGACTAGCCTCTGCCTGCACTTCAGGCTGCTCATCATAACCCTTTCAGCTCTCCATTTCAGACAGTTTTCAGTACAACTCACTGCTCATTATCTGTGACACACTTCCACATGCCTTGTTCTTGTGTGAATTTATCTCAATCTTCCTTAATATTTAGTATGTTACTAGTAATCTCACTTAATCACTTGTTGCCTATTTTGTGTGTGCTGTCATTATACTGACTTTTAGTTGACATACCACAAACTACTCCTTAAAACTCCTTACCTCATTCCACTGTCAAAGGAACAACTATTCATTAAGGTGATATTTCTTTCCTCTAAATTAGTTATTGAGACATGACTAGTTTTAAGTGAAATCATATTTTTAAATCTATTGCCAACAACTTTTAGTCCTTTCCCTCACTCCAAACACAGTTAGTAGACACTTCAGTATAAAATACAGAATTGTTTTACCATCTTCCTTGTCCCTTAATGCCACAAGGAGATTTCAGGAAGTATTTGTACTGAAACAATCAAAGAAATTACATTGACAGTGTGCTCTGGACACCAAAATCTCAGTTTTCATTCACCACATGCTGCTGCGGAAGAACAATGCATGTCAAAGAAAATAAAGGACTGTCCCATTCTCCTAACAGTGAACTCCGCTGTGCTTTAGGCAGCATCTATGCAAACAGAAAAATCACTGTTCATTACACCAACATTACTTCCACAGAGGAAAGTGGTAGAGCCAATATCAATTTCACAGAAGACATTTGAGCAATGTAGAGTGCATTAGACTCACTAAGTCCTACAGAGAAAGCAAAACTCTAAGGAGGAGAGTTCATAAACAGTGTAAGAAACATGGATATCATAAATTTGAGGCTAGAAATATAGTGTTGATTTTAAATTTCTTTCACATAAAATAAGCACAGCATCCAGTAGGTTATTCAAAAGGATTCTGTTACTGAAGTGTAGTGTTAAGTAAACAAGAAAACACTTCAAGAAACTAACTATAACAGTAAAATTATTTCAGCAGAGCACCTCTTATTTTTGAGGCAGAACAATCTTTCTGGGCTTTCCAGATTCTGAAGTATTCTTGGTTAAAAAAATAGTTTCAGAAAGCTATAAATGACTTCCAGTACATCAGACAAACTTGAAGATTGCCTCTCTGACAAAGCACATTTTGGTCATAGTGCTCCATCTATTTTTCAACCCAAATTTTATTTATGCCAGGCCTTGTGGATGGAACTGAAAATAAATATCATAAAAGGATGGAAGATATGTAATAGGTAGTGCTTACAAGTTTGGGCCTTCATGCTGTATGCACAAAATATGTTCCTTCTTCAATCATGTATCCAATTACTGCTTTTACAATGGATTTAGAAGACAGTGTCAGCGTTATAATTTTCAAATTACTTTATATAAGAAAATGGCAAAGAAGTAGGCACAAAGAAAGTTTATCTACCATTTCGGCTGCATTTCAGTCTCTCTGCCATCCATTTCCTCCTCTCTGTTCTCTCTCATATTTTTCACAACTGAATTGTTATCCAAGCTAACAATACAGATCTACTTATCTCCCTAATCCCCAACTTGAAAGCAAGAGAGGCAATGCAAGGGAAAGAACAAGACTTACATTTTCCCTTAGTAAGTAGCATCTTGAATGGAGAATTCTAAGCTGGCTTTCTTAGGAAAAAAAAATATTTCATCCTTATTATCCAGTCACTTATCTTTTATTTGTAATCTTCTCAACATAGTAAATGCAATACCACTGACTAGACTATGTGAAATAAGTAGTGCAGAAAGTTACATTTCAGTTTAATGCAACTGAGATTAATTTCTGCAAAATAATAATATTTGGATTGTTTCCAAAAAAGACTAGTGACTTTTTTCTTTTTTTTTTTTTTTTTTTTTTTTTTTTCCTTTATGTTGCAGTGTGGCTTTAAAATCTTATTTAAAACTAACACTTATTATTCACTTTCTTATCATTAGGTCTAAGCTACATAAATTTTGCGCTGCACTGAAATAACAAATATACTGTGAAGCACAGAAAGGTGCTGTGGATACCATTTGTGAAGAGCTAACCATAAAACTCCAGATTTTATTGTTTAATATACAAATTTATTTACTTGAAAGTGTCAACTTAGTTGAAAGAGCAGGTTAATAAACAAAATCAATTTGTTGTCCTTATAAAATATGTAGGTGCTATTAATTCTGCAACATATGCTAGCCATATAGTGGCAGAAAAGGTTTCATTTAAACCTGGAAATGAAAGAGAGGAAAGCAGAGGGGACTCATGTCAGTGGCACATGTTAGAGGTAACAAAAACGTAGTCTGTCATCTGGCAATAATGGCATACACCAAATAAAAAGAAAAAAAAAAAAAGGAAAGAAAATAAACGAAAGGTCGTAGTTTGGATCAAAATCACTTTCCATAGAAAAATGGTATCACTAAGAGTACTCAGAATGTCTGGGTTTACTGATACCATGTGGGACTTTTTTTCATTTGCTTGGCTGTTTTTTCCTCTACAACTTGGTGTCAAAGTAAGGACTCGGTAATGGAAAAGTTAATCTTTATTTCTTTGAACTGTCCCTGAATCATGTAAAAATATTTATCTGGGATATTTATTCAGATATTTCTGACAAAGTCCATAATTTTTTTATGTAGTGGAAATTCATCACACTTTGAGGCCTTTTGAATGCAGTCGGAAGCATTTTTTGTCTCTGCCTGTTAAAGGCCATAAAAGCACACTGACAATCAGCAACTACTAGATACCTGTGGGAAATAAATTAATACTGGCATATTTGACAAACATAAATTATAGTTACGAGAAGAAAGGATTAATTTCTCAGACTGTGCCATACATCAGTGTTGCCTAAAATGCATATAAGTAAGATAAACAAATAAGACAAGCTATGTATTTTAGGCCTTGCAATGACTGCACTGTTCCTTGGTAAAAAAAAAAAAAAAAAAAAAAAAAAGTCCTTCTATCGCACACAAAAAAACCATGGTAAACTTACATAGGTGGACTCACTCAGGCTTGTGGGGTTTTGTTTGGCTGATCTGTGGAATTAAGGAAGTTACACAGACAGAAATTTCTCCTTTACTGTTGTTAGTTAAAAGAAAAAAAAAAAAAAAAAAAAAGTAAGTAGCTTTGTCTAAAAAGAACCTAAGACTTCAAGATAGTGTTCCTAAAAAGCAAATATTAATATTTTCCTTTCAATTTTTTTTAATACTATGTGCCACGTATATTATTTACCTATCTCAGAAGCAGCCACTGTGATGTTGTACCAAGGTGTTTCCTCTCTGTCAAAGATCTTGGCAGTTTTAATGGTTCCAGTATTAGCATCAATGGTGAAATATCTATCTTCTTCTGTGTTATGATCAATGAAATATCTAAGGAGAAATAAAATAGTAAATATATACTCATTGTACAAAGTATGCTCCAAGGTAACAGAAAGCTACATAAGAATATTACTTTCAGTCTTTCAAAGATTGTGGAGATTTTAGAAAATATCCTAAGGAAAATTCTGTATTATGGGGATGCCTGAAGTACCATTGTCCTTCATTCCTTTCATAATATTATTTGATCTTTTGATATATAGTAAGATTTCCAATATGAGTCACAAATACCTATGTATTATAGATATACCTATTGCTAACAGGTGATATTTTACACAACAGTGCTCATTGCTGTCAAGACACTAAGCATATTTACTTTGATTATAACATACAATGGAAAGACAAAAGAGAAAATAGAAAAATATTCTTCTGCTTAAACAGCCTGTTCAGTCCCAGTACCTGTTTTGAAGCATGTCTTTTTGACATGGAGTTGACAACATAGCAACATATGCCATTTTAAACATGTACATTACAAAGACTTAGAAGCAAAAGCTGCTGATTCCCAGAGCTGTTGTTGACATTAACCTAGAAGCAGCCCTCCTTAACTCCCTTGGCTTCTGGGCACTTTGCCTAGCAGAGAAAGTAAAAACCTTTAAGTGGGTAATGAAAGCAGATGGGAACACAAAAGAAGAGATTGACAAGACGTTTTTTTTTTTTTTTTTTTTTTTTTTTTCTCCCCACAAAGCTTGAATTGCTTACAAAAGCTATTGTAAGCTTTTAACAAATGAACCAATTACACACCCTTATTAAACCTTCTCTTTTCTACCTGATGAAAAAATAAGGAACAAGACAGAGCCTTTTATGTACCATAATTGTTTTTCTTGATAATTTGCCAGCCTTGCTCTCATTCTAATATATGGAAGCTACGTATAGCTTAAAATGATTTATTTGTCCCATCCAACTGCTCTTATTTCTACATCACAAAAGGTTTAATTGCCAACTAATAAAAAGAGTGGTGCACATGAAAGCTGCAAAGCTAAAAAAAAAATTAAAAATAACTTCAGTTTTATTACTCTCATAATGTACTTATTTAGACTACTTACTGAAACGGAAAACAAACAAGCAAGTAAACATTTGGATGAATTATACAACAAAATAAGATATGTCTTGTGAAAAAGCAAAGGAAATAAAGGACTAGAGGAGGAGGTAGCAATTTGAATGAATCACCTTAACTGTTCAAAGGACATGAGAGAGTGTAAAAGCCTGCTAGGATGAGATGACTTAGGTTAGATTATCCCAATTAGAGAGAAACTAAACCCATTTCTTCTATCTGTAAGAAATTTTTTACATATGCTTACAATAGGGAAGTTTGGGTTGTGGCATTTAAGATTTGTCTTTTCATGTTTCCTGTATTTTCAAGAATTAAAAGTATGTCAACTAGGTACTGGAAATCTGAGATGACCAAACCAGACTAGAAAATCCCTCCTTTTTGACTCTTTGCATCCTTCCTCTCAACATCCTGAAGAGTGAAACATCCCCCATGTGAACATGGGAGTTTTTTGAGCAACAACAAATCTTTATGTTTCTCTGGAATAAAAATTTAACTTACTGTCTCCTATCCAAACTAAGTCAGAACCCATGTGACGCATCAACTACTAACATTTGGGAACACCTTGCTATAAAATACTTCAAAAGAGCTCAGTGATGAGACTTAAGATGTGGAAGGTGGCAGTAGAAGATGCTTCAAGCAGAAAATGACTAAAAGGTCTCCATAATAGAAGTAAACTGGAAAGATCTTGAATTTGTAGGAGATGGGGGAATCACTTTTAAAGAATTCAAGTCAGGAAGCATTCTTCCAGAAAACATTATTTAATCATCGTATCCTAAGTTGTATGAAACAACAACAAAAACAACAAAACAAAGCAAGCAACACTGATAGAAAAGAATAATAACAATAATAATAAATGATGAATTACAAATTTCTGAACCACAGAGCTTGTTGCAGACACACTTTAGAAAGCCGAAGTGCTTAGTAAACTCAATAGATAAATTAAAAATAAATTATGGACAGTCACTGATTACAACAAACTAAATGTTACTGATATCCAAGCAAATGTGTGTTGCTTTCAAGGAATACTGGAATCCACTGTGGACGCACTGCAAAGCAAGAAAAAGACCTCCATGGTTATCCTCTTAGTGTAATTTTATCTAGCAGTATCGGTTCAAGCTACCCATATGGCTGGGAATCAGAATTCACTTTTGAGTTTCAGAACAATTGATTTTTTTACCAGCGTTTCCGCTGGTCTTAGTCTACTAAAAAGAAAGCTGTGCAGAGCTGATCAGCTGTGAGCAGGATCGGCAGGTTCTCCAAGCAGTTACTTGTAACAGAAATGTTTTGAAAGATTGATCCAGTATCAGTGGAAAAGTTTTGCTTCCCATGCAGGCAGATATTCCTACCCTTTCCTAACTACAAAGGAACTTTGTAGACAGAGTGGAATCAAACTCTGAAAGTACGTACAGCTGCCATGCTTGGCACAGAGCTATGTTAAGACTTGAAGTCTATCCAGAAGATGCATGCTTCAACTGGATCAGTGCCTCCAGGCCTTATACTTCATATTTGGCAATGGAGGCAACCTGACAAATTTTTGGACCATGTTAACTGTGCTATTGCTAAGGGAGAAATAATGAAGTCAAGTTGTGCAGGACAAAATGGACAGCACGTGCATACACACACCTCTTTTGCAAAAGGAAGTGGAACAGTGACAGAGGAAAGATAGAAAGAATAACCATCCCCCAAATAATCTTCCTGGAGACCTTAGCAAGACCCTCTACTGTCACAGCTCTGTCAGGTGTGTAATGACAAAATATAATTCCTTCTCTCTGGCTCCAGCCTTTTTCTTGGCTCTTAGGTCTCCTGAAAATTACATGAATTATTTACTGGAAAACAAAACAAAACAAAATCTCACTGAAATATTATTATGGAATATGTATTCTTAATTTTTAAAAAAAAAAACAAAAAACAAACAAACAAAAAAACCTATTTATATATATTTATATATATAAAACATAAATCTTGCCTCTGTAAACATTGACTGCTGTTGACAATGTTTACTTATTACTAACATCAGAGAGAGTGACTACTCTGCAAGTCAATATTGTGCTAATAACCATAAAAAGTAGTACTACTTGCAGACAGAAGCTTAAAAATAGACATAATTTCAAATTGGGGTTAATGAGGAAAAAAAAAAAAAACAAAAAAAAAACAATAGGAATACACTGCTGCTTTTGTGAATGTCTGTTTCATAATCATAACAGATTATTACTTTATCTCTCTATGAAGAAGCAAGAGAACCAAAAAGAACAAGTATCTCTATCAAATATGAAGCTTATGTAGAAGAACTGAAGCTCAATTCTGCTATGAATTGTGACACCCTAATACATCATTTTCATAGACATATAACAAAACATTGTCTTGGTTCCTGAAATATGAACAGTTTTTTTCTAAATCACTTACTTAAATGTATTCTATAGAAGCTGAAAGCTCAGTATTGGATGAATAATTTAAACTGCACTTTCTATGTCATTCATAGAAATAAAACAATCCTGAGGTGATTCATTCAGTAACACTTTCATTTCCAGTGACAATAGAAAAATAAAAAATGATACTAATTTATCCACAGAAGCACTTTCTCCCTACATTCTAACTTTTTCATATAGTTACAGCATATTAAAACATCCAGAGCTCAACTGAATTTTTCTTGATCATGTATAAATAAAACAGTGGCCCTGTCTAAGGCTTTCTTATTATGAAGTTAAGTTCTCTGCCATTAATTCACATTCTTCCTAAATACTGCTTTCTGTATCACTTCTAAAGCAGCCATTTGCACTTCCAGGGCTACCATCGTTCATGAATGTCTGTGTGAAATAAGTTACAAACGACATTCTTAAAGAGCCAAGGAATGATGAATATTAAGCTCTACACTCAGATACCCTAAAAATGTTTTGTAGGATGACTACACTTCATAGAGCCACTCATACTTGTCACATGTAGGAGGACATTTAGAACAAGTTTCATTGTATTTAAAAAGCACTTAACATTTTAGGGCTTTATAAAATACTAGAGACTAAGTTTTCTATGCTCTGATTTTGGCTGGGGTAGAGTTAATTTTCTTCCTAGTAGCTGGTATGGTGATGATGGTTTTTTCTAGGTTGCAAAGAGCTGTTGTGCAAGTTTAGAATTTCAAAGTTATGTCAAAAGTAAATTTTCTTCATGACTGTGCAAGTGACTACTTATTCTTACTCATTTAGACTGCATTCATTTAAAATATGAATTTATAGTACTCACTGCAGATATTTCTTAAAGACATTTATTCATGACAATGTTGTGTGAATTAACATAACCAAGAACTCAGCACATCTGATTTGCATGGCCCATGTCAATAAAGAGACTTAATAACAAAGACATGCTCAGGTAAACAACTCACAGTAAACTGTTTACTTCGAGATCAGCAACATAAAACACTCTTTAAGAAATTGCATTTAGAAGGATTATGAACACAGGAAACCTATTACTCACAGTTCCCAAAGAGTGTCTGAAGAAAACTAAATATCAAAACTACAGGCACTGAGAAATTCAACATGTATCATCTTTTTCTTCAGGTGGAGTCACTAAATGGAAAGGCTTTACCAGCCTCCTCACTCCTACATCTCACCAACCCCCCAGCTCCTATGACTTCCTATCTCTTTTCCTGGATTTTAGTGAAGCAGAGGTTCAGTGAGGATTTAAAAATAAATAAATAAATAAACCCAAAGTGCTTGCATGAATTAGGAAATAAAGAGAAAGCTATACGCAAGATGGGCCCTAGGCGCTCTTGACATATGTTTGCATTTGAAAGTAGTTGGCTTCTAATAGCACAGAGAATGCCTGAGCATGAAGGTTTTAAAAGATGCTAAAGGAGTTTACTAACTGAACCTTTTAGAAGGGTTTCTGAAGTTAAAGCTCATAAGTATTTTCATAATCTAGCTAAATTATTCAGCTTTGAAATAACATTAAAATCAGTTTAGCAATTGATTAGTAAGTGGTATTGTCTGTTAAAATCCCAGTCTCTCTTTTTCCAGTTTTTGTTTTGTTTTGTTTTGTTTTTATAGTTAAGTCTTGAATTTGACATTTTAAATAGCATTTTGAGCATTTGACTTTTTTTTTTTTTTGTTTGTCTGTTTTGTTTTTGTCATTAAAGAAACCTATAAGACATTCCTTCATTATGCTACTATTATTTATTACTAAATATAACAGGAGCAAAAAAGAACTCCTTCAGAAATTTCTACCCTGTCTTCAAAACTCTTAGTTCTTCCAAAACCACATTTCAGGCAAGTTTGGATTTGCAGTTCATAACATCTCTTTGGGCTTGTATATCAAGATATATCTAATAGTCAGCTCTCAAATAACAACAGAAACTGGTTACAAAGAACTGCTAACAAAAGGTAGTGGGAATACTGGCCAAATTGATCAGTCTTGTCATCTAAATGCTATTAGGAATCAAATACTTTTAAAAGGAAGTCTGTTGGGTCGGTTAAAAAATGTTAGTGAATAATCTCTCAGAAAAAAGATGGCCAGACAGAGAATTTAAAAACAAAACAAACAAATAAATAAACAACAAAAAACTAGGGAAAAAAGTGTGTGAGGAACACCTATACAGTGCACAGGAGGTATATAAGGAAGAAAGGCAAGGCAATTGATTGACTGCAGCTTCCTGCATTTGGCCAGCTGGAGAGCTGCAGGAAACATCCCATAATGGGCCTTAACTCTGGTGCATGCCCTTCATCTTCCATCTTCCATCTCTGTCCTGGCAGCAGCAATGCCAGTGAGCACTGAAGACAAATGAGGTGGTGGGAAGGCAGCCTGTTGCCACACTTGTCTCATACCACACTGCCTCCCTTCCTTGGACAGTCTATTTTCCCATAGTTCAAACAAACTTCTCCAGGAGAGAAAAGCAATTGGGAAGTGTGACACAGTAGTCACACTGCCAAAACAGCAGGTAACCAATTTTCTCCCTGCAGCATGTCTGGTAAAGGAGACATCAGATGTTCCAGAGTTCTGCAGCACCTTCATTTGTGCTTTCCTGTGGTGAAAATGAAATACATTTGAAGAGAACTTGGAGAAGATGATCTCTCTGTTTACCATTTCTTCACTTCTTTCAGATAAGTATAGCATTACTTTGAAGAGAACACTGCTCCTCTCGGAGTTCTTGCAGGATATGCTGTTCCCACTGAGTTAACTCTGGTGCTGGCTGCCAGCTGATCAGTAGTACCTTGACATCTCCTGCCCAACACTCCCAGCTCACCTCTTGCATCGAAATCTGTGCTTGCCAGATGTGACAGAGCCTTCCTTCTCCTCGTCCCAGGAAGGTGAGGTAGCAGGTCCCAGGAGGTGCGGGGGAGCTGCAAATTGCTGCCTCCCTCCCAGCCAAGCCTTTGAGTGGCAGCTGCTGCTTGTTTGCATTTCATGCAGAAGTTGGCTCCCTGCTGCTGCTCCTGTTCCCATTGCCTGAGCACTGCTGGCAAACTGCTCACCTTGGACACTGGAAACCAGGAATGCTGTTCACTTGAAGGATATGAGACATTTCTGTAGTCCCAGCTTTTCTATCTGACAATTTCTGTCTACATGTGCTAAAACTACTGATCATCTTTCCTAGCTAATTCTGCCAGTAAATGTAGGCTAAGAACATCCTACACTCTCAGAGGCATAATTCAGAAGTCAAATCAAGATAAAAGTATTTCTTCTTTTCCTGACTTCATGAATTTCTTCAGAGGATTTCAACTGTCCAACTGTGTTTTTAATGGACATGTTGATGGTAGCACCGTTACATCACAGTTTATTTTTATTCGGAGGGATTAACATTCAGACTCCAATGTTGCCAAGAAATAAAGTGCATTCAGTGTTATATGAAAATCACTTTTTGTTCCCCAAGGTTTACCAGCTAAATAATGGAATTCTACTTACGTATTTTTTTCTGAATCATGCTGAAAAGCAAACCAAATAAAAACAACATCAACAGATTTATATGTATTTATGGGAGGTGAATGGCCCTACCAAAAGACTTCTTCATTACAGAGATTATTCAAATATATATCATCATCATCATAGTATCGTGCGAGTTGGAAGGGACCTTAGAGATCATCGAGTCCAACTCCCAGGTTTCGAGCCCCTTGTGTAGCGAAGCGGCACTTCTACCCCCTGCGCCAACTCCTAAAACCATAGAAGAATTTTAAATATTGTAGGTACTTTGAAGCCAGTAGAAATTATTCTTAAAACAAAGAAACAACAAAAAATGATGTCTTGGAATGAAAAATCAGTCTCTCACAGCCACAGTACAAGGATGTACTGCCAGTATTTCTATCAAAGATTTAAATAAGAGATAGAGGTGTCTCTGGTTGCTGTAAGATGTTGACCACCATCCTGAACTGGATTCTTCCCAGAGAGAACAGCTGTCAGAACAGCTCACCAACTCATGAACAGAGAGGTGGATTTTTTTGTTAGGCAGATTTGTTTTAGGTATGGCAGCAGCGCCATTTCATGGGAAAGTGGAAGCCTGGGATGTGTAGCTTGACAAGAATCAAAAATAAATTGAGGCCTCAGGGAAAAAGTCAGCAACAGATCTCCAACCTCAACACAATAAAGAAAGGTTTTTAAATGATTGCTCCCCATGAAGACAGATAGAGAATCAGAGAAGAAATTGGAGAAGAAAATCTGCTCTGGCTTTAGCTGTTCAAAGAAGGATGTTCTTTTTCTATTCTGATTTACAGTTGTTCTTGAGGAAGAATAATACTAAAGGAATAAAAAAAGCAAATGAGTGAAGAAGGAGGCAAGATGGAGGAGGTCACAGCTCCTCTCTGCTAGCTGCAAGGCATTCACATGCTCTGGAAAGATACTATAGTGTCTCTGTAGGTGTTGATCACAGGGTTATGACAGCATCATGCTTTGAGGGCTTGAGCAAAGAGGTGCCTCCCTTCACAAGCTCAGGGATGGTAAGATCTGGGGAGATGCTTCCCCTTTGGGCTTGAGAGGGAGGCATGATCTCTGTACACAATTACACCAATCACAGCAAACTGCCTTAAGTATAGCTAACAAAGTGTCCTATGCACAGGATATAAAATAGAAAACTGGCCTTATTCAACTTACAGGATATCCAAAAAAACAAGCAAGACACATGAATACAAAAAGATGAAGAGTATCCCTATATTTTCCAGCAGGAGATAGGTTTTATATTGTCTTCCTAGTGACAGTTAAAGGAGTGGCATAGAAAATGATACTGATCACATAGGACAAGAAGAAAATAAATTGGAAAATATAATTTTCATTTTCAGTGTCCCCGGTCCAATCATATGGCTGAGAGGGCATCTCCCTCCACTAAACGTGCCAATATTGTATAATCAAAATTTGTGTAAATGGCTGAATCAGAATTTCATGTTTTATTCTACCTCCAGTAAATATAAACTTCACATCAGAAAAATACAATATAAACAGAATCCTCTGCAACATCTTTATGCCTTTCTTCTACTCTCACCACAAAACGAACAGTCTGACATTCACAAAAAAATAAAAAGACCTTTCCTAACTTTGTATGGACAATTTTTGTTTAATACTTTGTTTTTATTGTTTCATTGTTTCATCATCAGCTGGCTCATTCTGCACTCCCTTGAACTGAAGAAATAGTTTTCAACAAAAAGAAAGCCATGTGTAACTTTATGTAACTTCTTTTTCTTTTTTTTTCTTTTTCCTGCTTATTGCAGTAGTGACAAGTAGAAAGTTAATTTTAGAGTGACATTAGGAAGTCAGTAAGATCACTCCAATTTCCTATAGCTACACAATTTCAGTCCCAGCTAATAAAATTCATTATAACAAGGTAAGATTACAGAGTGGCCAGGGTCTAACATGAAAATGATTTGAATTTCAATGTATTAATATAACAAGACCTAGTATGGTGCTTCTGTAATAGTATGATTTTTTTTTTTCTCTCATACTACACTTACTAGGATGTAATCAATGTTAAAGAAGATACTCAGCACCTTTTAAGATAGTATCAGCCTGGGATAGAGTTAAAATGAGAGAATTTGCCCACGTCATACAATTATTTTCACTGTTAGATCAGAGTTCAATAAAGTTTTGTGGTCTTGAAACCATACCTTTGCTCTTTTCTGACCCATTAACTTGGAAGGGGCTTGGGGAATGGCAGCAATGTTATCTTTCTGAAAAGCACTCCACTGAAAATAGAGCAGATGCAATCAGAAAGCTCCAAGGAATGTTGTGAGCATGCACTGTGGTTCACTATCTAAATATCACCTATAGGAAGATGGCAGGGTTTCAACAGGCACAACTGCAGCCCTAAGGCAGTATCAGCAGCCTAGGGCTGCTCCCATTACACATATGCATCTTGCCAATTAAAAGCTTTTTCACCTCTAATCTCCACAGAATTCTTCTGTGTATGGGTTCAGGAAGAAAAAAAAGATGATATCTAGGTAAGTGTGGAGAGATTTAAAATAAATGATATCTTAAAATAAAACGACAGTAAGTGAATTCAATCTTTATCCATTCTTTCACGCTGTATTGGCAATTTTCAAGACTTGCTTGCACATAAGATATTTTATAAGACATAGCCCTGATTTTGAAAAGCAATAAAATATTTTGATATGGAAGTAGACTACTTGACACAAATGTAAGGAGCCTGTAATCTCTTGAAATAAATTACAATTTAGAATATTTTCTCTTCATTTAGAAGACAAATTTTTAAGCACTTGGTTATTTTCCAAACAACTCACAAATAGTTAAAATTAATATATGATGAAGTTCCTTTATCTGTCTTTCTTGTGTTGTCTATGGCTATGTTTACTTTTGATATTTCAATATAATAATAATCTTGTATTTCAAAATATAGCACTTCAAAAAAGTTTCATTAAGCATGCATTTATATTTATGCCAAAATTAACCATAAAAGAAAAATCCTTTAAAACTGTCAAATTGCCAATCAGACAGTGTCTGAATAAAATAAACCAATAGCAACAGTTTTTTTCTTACAGAGGCTCTTTTGATAGGATTGAAAAACTTAAACAGTGGTACATAGATTGGCACCAAATCAGTGCCCTCTGAGATGACTTGGTTCAGAAGCAATGAACTTGGAACTGTTCATGCATATGGGAAAAAAACATGGTCTTTCAGAATAACTGGGGCTTAGCTGAACAGTGAAGGAGACTCTTGCAAACTGGCACAGGATATAAGGACACTGCACACAGACTTCTGAGAAAAATCACCTCCTAAGGGCCCTCCTTCAGGACCTACCTCTGGCCAAGCACTAATTCAGCCAAGCCACTTTGCCTGGCCCAGGGCTGGTGACACATTACATGTTACGGATACTTGAGCTGCTAAGGTCTGGCAGAACCCCTCTAAATTGTAACTGAGAGCCTGATTCCTTTCAGAAGCAAACAATTCAGTATATTCTGCTAGCATTTGATACCCAATTCAACAGAAATAAATGGAAGGAAATGCACAAAAATAGGCAGAAAACAGGAAAAAAAATAATCAACTGATTTATTTGAATAATATGGATATTTCATATTCTGACCTCAATCATTGGTTACAGATTTCTGTTTGGGAAAAAAAAAGGCCAACACCAAAAGTAAAATATTTGGAAATTCCAGTCCCTCTTCCTACAAATTACTTCCTGTTTCAACAAAGAAAAATCTGTTTCTGCCTTTCCCAGACATTATGCAAACTGCTGCAGCTTTCCTGTCTCCATTATTGTCTTGCAGTTTTCTAGACAAAAAATTCAATGGCCACAGATGGCTGAATTATGGTAGAACTAGTCAAATCTGCACTTGTCCTTTCTACTTCCAATCTACTGCAACTGCTAGACTGGCAGTGTTAGCTGCTGGTTCAGAATTATACTATTAAAAACCACAGGCACTTAGGAGCTGTTTTTAGTGGTATTTTCTAATTTGTGATTTGGACAAAAATAATAGAGTGCTGATTTTTGAAAGGCAATAACTTGCCACTAAGAAATTGTATATATTGATTTTCTGACACTAAACATTTTGAATCTTCAAACAATTCACACAAGAGAACCATAAAAACCTGATTATTTCATTGTTCTGCAAAAACTGTTTCATCCTAACAAAAACTATCGCACATATCCAGCAGATTTCAGCTCAGTCAGGAGTCCAATTAGCTTCTGAAATACTGTTTTCCAAGTATATTCTCATACGATTTCCACAAAGGCTATACCATGTTGTTATAAAAAGGAACAACCCCAAATACATATTCACAAATTTTTTTTTTTTTTCCTGAAACATTTTAAGCCTAGTACCACCTTCAAGACAAATACTCCTGCATTGTTCCACAAGACAATCACATTGTATGTAAGTTTAGAAAGTAACACATCCTGCAAATAGAGTGAGGAAAATACATTATCAGATCCTGCTAAAGGGGAAAACACATAACTAAAACCTTCTTCTAAACCAGTAATGAATTCGAGCCTTAGTTCCAGGGCAGTCAAGGTTAAATCCAGATGCTCTTAAATTTAGAAGAAGCCAGATTATCATCCATATGCATATTTTTGGCATCAATGCTTTTTCAAGCTTGCTGTGGGGGTATTTCCAGTTTGATTTCAGTTCCTTAGTTCAGATCATGACTTATTTCCAACCCAGTTCTGTTGCTTTATGAATTATTTCAACCAGGGCAACAACACAGAATTTTTTCTTTTTCCCTGATGAGACAATTTTTTTTTGTAAGAATGAATTTCATTAAGAGGCTATCAAAGTCTTGCCTTCCAATATGTTACATGTTTCTTTAGTTTTCAAATGATACATCTAATATTGTAAGAGTTTACTTCTCAGCACTTTTACTTGCACCATATCTTGCAATTAGAGATAGCCTGACATATGTTTAGCAATGTCAGTAGGCTGTATTATTCAATGTTTTTCATTATGCTACTAAAAAATATATAAGAAAATAGTGGCTTCCTCTAGAAATACAATTTTGCAGCAATTACATTGTGTGACTGCTTGGAAAGGAGCACCTAATACAGCTCCTGTCTTGCACAAGCACCTGGCACATCAAATGTGGGAGGAGTGCAGAGGACCATCACAGTGTCTGCATGAATGACAGGAAAACCAGCATTATGATCATGAACTGATTTATAACTGGTGGTACAAGATTCACTGGCAGAAGAACAGAGAAGTGCATAATCTTACATGATGTGTTAATATGCATTGGTCTTGCGTAGTGGTTTGCTTGGAGAAGTGCTGCTGACATATGAATTACATGTACATTATTGCTCAGATTGATGGCTAAATGGTGATTTCATGTAACACAACAAAAGGTTGAGTATGCATTATTAAATCAAATCCAGGTAGGCAGACTGTAACACTATGATTCCAACATACTTTTTCCTTGTGTGTACTAAAATAAACTATTTCATATATCCTGGATCTCATTAAACATTCAGCAGGTGAAATTCAACCCAATACAACTTGAACTTACTATACCTCACTAAACTGTTGGCAGTGTCAGGATCTTGTGCCGTTACAGTGCCAACAGCTGTCCCAATCTTTGCATTTTCATAAACTTCCATGACATAGGAAGGCATAGTGAAGAGCGGAGGTTCATCCACATCGCCAACTATGATCTTCAGCATTGTTACATCCTTGAATGGTCCCAAGTGCGAAAAGCGGAAATCAAGATGAGTATTTGCTCCTTCTATATTAAGTGTATAGGATTTCTTTTTTTCATAGTTCAGTGGCTGTTGGCAGAAAAAAAAAAGAAAAAAAGAAAAAAAAAGAGGGTATTTCTCATTACCATTCTGCTCTTCAGTTTAGCCTTGTAACTAATAATATCTTTTCAGTTTAGTTTGGTAGCAAGTTACTGTGAAGGGACAACATTCTGTGGTATTTTGACATTCACTGACATACTCTGTAAGTAGAAGGTTATACACGGAGTAGGATGACTCAGGTTTTCTCTCCAATAGAATTTTGTTCAGGGTACTAATTTTGGGAGAACTCAGGGTTGCAACTGAGCATCAGATTCTTCTTCTGTGATAATGTAGGCTCTGGATTTTATCACTCTTCAAATTTTAGTGATCACTGCTAGATGTTTAAAAAGTATCCACATAAAATTAATTTCATACCTTTATTTAACACGTTTAATCGACAGTGATGGGGATTTAGAATTATTTTGGGCACGTCTTCTCTTAAACCTCCAACTGAAAAGCAACTAATTGCATGAAAACATTCTGTTATAATACAACACAGAAATATAAATATGTAAAGATAGTCTAAACACAAGCATGCATGCTTTCCTAAAGAGAGGCAAATGTATGGCATATACCTATAGTCTAGACTATTTCCTTTTAAATTCTATTCCAGCAGCAGCCTGAAAGCCTACTTCTCAGCCTGTCCTACTATGTACTGCTTCACTGCACATGGATTAAACAGCCATAAATGGAAAGAAAGTCTGCAGCTGTAGACTTGCCTTCTAAATGCCTAATGTCCAAATAAAACCCGACAGAAGCAAATCCCTGTCTGCACCATCCATTGGAAGCACTACTGCCTCTTTAGTCTTACCTTTATTACTAAAATCATTAATTAATTTTATTAAAATTATTAATTAAGGTATTAAAATCAATAGATTCCCACAAGTAATTCTACATCTCTACTAGAAAGAACTTGTTTTGACTCCTGTATCATGCAGTACTTCTTTTTTTAGGAGTAGTATTTCTAGTTAGGTATTTACATGTCAAAATTTTATCTATCTCCCTTCTTTTATATTTCTTTTAATCCTCTGAAATATTTTAGGCTTACTAAGAAAAAAATGATGGCCTTGCAGATCATGAAAATGAATTTATACAGATTCAGTTGCGTGTTGTTAAATAATAAGCTTTATGGACAATATTTTGTTTCAGTGACATTGAAATTACCATTAAAATCAGGAGCGTGACAGTCTTCTGTTTTTGTGCAAAACACTAAGTTGTGCAGCCTTTTACTGCAGATAGAACCAGCCTGAGCTCACCGAATAGGCCATGGCTCTTCCAGTGTTATGTAGTTATGTAATGGGTGTGACTGTGAGGACCACAGTTATTTTGGATTGTTTTCTTTTGTGTCACTAAAATAATTTACTACTTTTCATGGACAGTAAATCACAACCTTACTGTGAGAAGTTACCTTTTCCATATATTGTTTGCTGGTGTTTATTACTAAAATATCTATAAAAATACATTCCCCATTTAGATGCATTAAACATCTTCAGATATTGAACTCAAAAACAGTAATAAATAGCAAAAACTGTATTATGTGACATGTTGAAAAAACTATACATACAATAGTTTATAACCTGAAAGATCAACATCTTTTTAGATTCTGCAGAGCAGGATGTATGTGTAAATGAAGAACTATACTTGTACTATACTGACTGTAGGGACTAAACGGAATGATGAGGACAAGGCTGAAAGGAGAAGAGCCTGAGAGAGCAGCCATAAAACAAGGCACTTTGGACCAAAGCTATTTAAATGTACAAGCATCAAGAACAATCCCTGTTGTAGTTTTTTGAACTTTTATCAGTATCTGTCTGCAATTACATGAAGTTCAGCAACTTTCCAGGAATGAGTTAGACTCAAGAGGCTATAAAGAATGCCAAGTGGTCATTCATCAGTCTCAAGAAAATATGTCATTTCAGGCAGTCACTGAATACACTTCAAAGCTTCACACTGTTAAACTTTAAGGGCACTCCTATGAGTGCATTTAAATGTTGAGGAAAAGTGCCCACATTTGATAATAAATACCTAAAGACTTTACTGGGTTACAACTTTCTTCCTTCAGTCACTTTATAAAGAAGGACAGGTAGTTAATATATACTGCCATGCTGAGCAGAGCAGATAGATACTTTGTACAGACACATATAACCAGTAAATTTCAAACAGTCTCAGAACACAGCATAACAATAATTTGCACACTCACGTAATACTATTTTACTATAGAAATTTAGATCTCAGTAGAAAAATAGATCTCAAAATATTACACAAAGTAAATGTATGTTCTTCTCTTTCATCTCCTGCACCATGTTTTAGCACACATTCCACAAGGTCAACGATCTAACTGGAATCCCCACAGGTAGAAATTCTGGCATGACAAAATTCCATTAAAATCAATATTGTTCTGTGTGGACCTACAGCTTGACTGAACAGAAATCAATGGATGTGTTCAAGCCTTCGATCAATGATAAATTCTTACTTCCTATCACCTTAAAGAGTTGAAAAGTAATACTTAAGCCAAGAATTATGAGGAACTCAATGTGTGATTTGTCAGTGTCTCTATATGTTGTAGATAAAATCTACAGTAAATTGTGTGATGTATAAGAAATATAGCTGGCCAGGATTTATATATATTTCTTTGATTACTCCTCTTTGTGTTGAAGAAAAGCAATTTAATTCTCTTAAAAATAATACTATGAAACATTTTTTGTTTCTCATCTCCCATTCTTGAGTGTACAAATAAAAATATTAAAGGCATGGAGATTTACCATTGTGTGACAAATTGTTTGAGATAAAAAAAAAGAAGAGCTAAAAATACTACTCCTAACAGGTCAATTCATACAGAAATATATCTAGTAAATACAATTTATTTAATCTATACAATTCTCTAATTTTAATTTAGATGACATTCATTTATCTGTATTCTGTTGCTGCTATGAACAGGTCAAATATTAAATCACGATTTGCGCTGCTTTGTAGCATATGCACTCTAAGATTAAACAAGCTCAAAATAGGATGGCAAATTTTACATAGGAGGTTTGGGAAAAAATTATACTGACAGTATTTGGATTAATTTGTACAAGAACATTAATTTCTCTCAAAAAACATGAGGCATAATACAGACTAAAAAGCCTTGTTTTCTCTTATGCAGTTATTCAGTTGAACAATATTAATGTCTTTTATTTAGATGTACAAGAGTATGTTAGATAATCAGAAAAAAATGACATTTCAAGGAGCCTAGGGTTTTAAAACTATAGCCAAACCAAATTTTTCTCTTAATTTTCTTTAATCTTCTTTCCACAACTTCTCCAAAAAGAAATCACATACTGGAGACAGAAGAAGAAGAAAAAACAGAAAAAGAAAACAACAAAAAAAGCAAAAAGTCTACACTCCTGGACAGCGATTTACAGAGGTAAAGAAAAAACAACAACACTACTTTCAACATTTTGAGATATCTTGGAGAAAATATATACACTGTGCTAAGGAATATTATTACCAGTGGTCCTAATTAGTACTAATTGGTTTTACTTGTTCTCTCCTGAGAAGTAAGGAACTTTTTGAGCAAAGAAAGCCAGATTCCACATATTTGAATCACTCACAAGTATTTTTCATTGTATATTTGATAAAATACTCATTAACTGAAATCTGTTTGCAATTTGAATGTACAGAATTTTATTTTGTTGGAATACTGCTTAAAACACTGTATTAAAATCGACATTTATTTTACATTTACAGCTTGTCCAACACTGTGCTAAGAAGTTTGCTCATCTACTGTCTCAATTAATCTGTGCTGTTTATCAACAGAAGGTTGGTTTTGTTTCTTTTTTGTTTGTTTTCCTATATAAATATATATATAAACCCATCTATATAAATACCTGGGACTGCTCCAGTCCAAGTGCAACACCTTGCACTTTGCCTCACTGAACCTCACTATTCTCATAGGCCCACTTCTCCAGCCTGTCCAGGTCCCTCTGGCTTCCCTTCCCTCCAACATATTAACTACACCACTGAAATATATACGGTAACTGTGTGATGGTTAGGCCAGTTAAGTTTTGAGTCTTTTTGATTTACACAATGCACAATACTTGGCACAGTAGATAGTCAGCTAGGAAGAAATACAAGTAGGAAGAAATACAAGTAATAAAGGTATATGAACACTTAAGTATACATTCATTTCCATAGATAAGCTTTCCATATCAAATTCCATGAATTTCTGTACAACTTAAAACCAAATATTCCACATTTCTTCTTTTCTAAGGAAATTTAATGAGTAAAACATCATCAAAGTAAAATTATATTAATAAACAATTCACTTACAAACATTAGTTATGACTACTCAAAACAAACAACCAAACACAACCCCATGAAAGACATAAATGCTTCTGTCCTTGAATTTTTTTTTTTCTCCCTGCTTTCTCTGAAAAGGCTTAAGGGATTCTAGAGAGCAGCATGGATAAGTTTACACGGTTGAAGTTAGTTGTTTAACAGGGTGACATAGTAAAAAAAAAAAAAAATTAATTAGAGCACCTGATTATTTGGCATCCGTCATTGCATTTTTAATGACACACACTGGGAACTTTCAATGTCTGCTTACCTTCTTCAGGGAAATAATTCCTTCCCGCGTTTCTTTGTCAGTGGATATGGAAAACACCCCAGCACCATCACCATTTATAATTGTGTACTTCATGTCAGCATTTGAGCCAGTGTCTGCATCATTTGCCTTGATTTTGCCAACTGCTGATCCAACCTGAGCCGATTCAGGAACATACAGCTGATAATGTTCTGAGTGGAAAAACAAACAAACAACCAAACAAACAATAAACAGCTTGAACACATTTTAGCCAAACTAGAGAACTGTTATGTGCTTAATGCATGTCTATGAAAATGGGGTAATACTTTATAAAGAAGGCTGACAAATAAACCTCTGAATATATTTAGGTTCCCTAAAGAACCCAAATGGAAACTGTATCTTCCATAGGATACTTCAGCTCAAAATCCAAATGAACTAATTCAGGATTTGCTTTTTGGCTTTTTTACAGCTCTTTTTGCTGGTCATCATGTATCGTAGAAATGAACTCTGAAGTTTACTTCTAGGATTTTTACAGCATTTTTTAAGGTTTATCTTCTCTGTAATTAAAATATATTAATCTTCATCAATTTTCCATGAAAGGCATAAGCACAGGAACAGTTTTCATCTCGAAAAACTTTGTATGGTGTATTAACAATTTATTTCCCTGAAATTTTATCAGCTGTCTTACTACCTTTGAATCAACACATATTTTTTTCCACAGAAAAATGTAATAAATTCTTAATACCTTACCATTATTGCTTACCAGTATTGCCCCTTTGCACACAATTTTCCCTTGATATCCAAAGTAAAGGAAAATGAACATAATGGGTACATAAATGAAATAGCAAATAGTGACTATAAAAGGCATCCAAAACAACTTTTAGTGTTTTTATGTCAGGTAAGTCAATGGAAAATAAATTTTTTGGATGATAATTTTCTTACCCGCCAGTATCATTTTGGCTTAAGTTTTATGACAGGTACAAAGTTCCCAGTGGGACACAAAGGTTGTACAAGGAGAAAAAAAATTCATAAACAGGCACAATGCAATTATGTAAAACTCAATTTCCATCTGAAACTAGGCCAGTGAGATGGCTTAAAGACATTTTCTACAATAATATTAGTGTTGTAACACAGCAGGGATGCTGAAACCATAGGCTTTCAATAGAAGGTATGAACATACAATAAACCCCTCCAAAGATGTCTCATTTATGACCCTATCAACCATCTGCAGAGTCTACATCACACGTCAACCTCCAGCACAGAAAAAAACTGGCAAAAAGTTAATTTCTCCTGAAACTCTAGAAATTCTACTATCTTTTTAAAGCATTCTACAGCAGTGAATGCAATAGTGAAACACTGACGCGCAAGATAAGAATATTCTAAATAACAAAGCTAACACACTGTTACCATTTACTGGGTTTAAACAATCTAGTATGACTGCAGATGTACCTCAATTAGCATGCAGAAAGGCAAGTTCTAAAGTGAATTCAGAGATTCTGTGATCCTATGATTACATGTGCATTATGGCAGAAAAAGACATTGACCACTGAATTGAAGAAACCTACAAATCTACATAAGTTTCGACTGTAAAGGGAATGCATGTCATTGCTAAAATAACTTAAGGCACTAGTTAGAAAACAGATGATCTTATTAAAAATTTCTCTAATTTATTGCTCAACGGTTCTTAAACCTTATGGTAGACAATTGCTTTTGTACCACTGGTCTATAAGAATTAAAAAATAATACTAGTAATACACATAAACAGTGAGAAAAAGATAGACAAGTATACAAAATAATAATCCAAAGAGAAAGAGAGGTTTACTAGGAAATTAAAATACAGGTTACAAATGAAATGAAATGAAATGAAATGAAATGAACTAAAATAAAGTAAGTGTCAAGGGAAGAAAGAAATGCCCAGTAAAATAAGTGAAAAGGTAAAACTTACCATGCAAACCAGAAAATGGCAACTGATGCAATGAGACAATTTCTGCTCAGTCGTTGATTCAATTAAAATGCACAGTAGATTCTCTGATATGCATACAAAAGCCATTCTCACTAATTTTGATGTAAATGCACGGCATTGAATTCTACTGCAGTTTCATGCATACAGATGATGTCAAGTGACATTTTCACATTGCTAGTTGCTTTATTTGGTTCATAAAATTGTAGTGATGAGATTCATTTTGGAATTTACTTATTGTTAAAAAAACAAACAAACAACAACAACAAAAAAACAACTAAGAAATGCTGTCTTTTGACACTTTATCTCTGACTAATGCACTCCAAAAAAGACAAGAACGAGGCCATAAAGAAAGTGTTACATAATCAAGACACTTCAGCAACTGGAAGTGTTATATCCCATATGATAGGGTGAACTAATTAGAGACTTCCAAATAGTTAAGCTAGTTCAAACATATCCACACGACACTACACTTTGCTTTATAATCACACCCCAAGTGTCAGCCATCTGCTTCTGAAAATCATGTTACTGATACCAGCTTCAAACATTCTGAAATTCTGAGCCCTCAAGCAAAATAAGTATCTGGAATCACTCAGTTACCTATCAGTATTTGTAGAATTGAAATGTTTTGGAAAAAAAAATATATATATATACTATTAAAACAGTTGAAAATTAAAACTGCTGCATTAAGAGGTCAGAAATGAGAAATCAACCATTGCTTTACATAGAGATCTTGAAAGTACGTCACACTGAAGTGAGCCACTTGATAATTACAAGCAATATTATCTAAATTCAATATGGAAAGGGTTAGGATTCAGGAATGTGAATGTTAGATAAAAAAATAAATAAATTTACACCAGAGGTGGAAATCAGAAATGTTCTTTCTAAGCACTAAATAACTGTAAGCTGCAAATGGATAGTACAGGAATGAATCAGTGGCATAACAGAACATTTCCTCAGGCATGAACTACATCCTGATAGGACATTCACCACAAAAGGTTTGTGGGATGAGTATGCTGTGAATTCATGATTCAGTACCACAATCTATGAGTCTGTGCCATTTCCTAAAATCTAACTGGGCACTAAAAGTGCTGAGGATCAGTTACTGTTCTCTATCAAAACTGTTTCATAAAACCTGCCGGTGTTGAACAGATTGTTCCCACACTCCCAGCATCAGAGGCTTCCAGCAGCTTCTATAAAGAAGGAATTTCAAAGAGTCTTTAGGATGTTCTATGTTGCTTTAAGTGGTGGTTTGGTGGCTTACAGATCATAATTCTGAAGAGTCTGATTTGGTTTTTAGTTTTAATGTTAGTGTTCACTCAGATGCATTCACATGGCTCATGAAATTAATGCTATTTTCCTTTTACTGTAAAGAATAGTCATACGAGAACATAAGGCTTTAATCAATGCTAATTGAAACACTGTTCAAATACACGTAAGAGATCTTCATCTTTCTTTCAATAAACTATATGGCTTATCTGTCATTACAGTGCAGAAACAACTTAAAGATTTGTAGAACAATTTACTTCCCATTTCAGTTAGCCTTCAGGCAAACTATAATGCTGTGTTTTACCCTCAGAAAAACAATTTCTTTGTCTGAATCTCTTCAAAAAAGAAATATGACAGTATACACAGCAACTCAACAAGCAGATTATTCACTGCATTTATTAATCTATTTTTATTGATAAATTTGAATTACTTTTCTAGCTTGTAATGTTCTCTGGAACAGTAAGAATTGCTTTCCTTAGTAAAGGAAGGGAGGACAAACATAATAGGCTGACAGAAAAAGAAGTAAATATTTGGCCAGATGCTATTTGTTTATCCAAAGTAATAAGGTTTATTGTTTGTTGGTAGTGGTAGTTCTTTTTTTATTCCTGGTATCAGCACGGCCTGGACTGTACTCTCGTTTGAGTTTAGATTCATGAAGAACATTAAAATTAAGGTAGCTCTGAAGAGCATCCCTTAAAATTGCTCAGTCCTACTTCCATTTCTCCACTCAGTAAACAAATAAGAACTCGCTTAACTCTCCAAACCATTACTGCCTCAAGCATCAGAAACCATATGGGATGAAAATGATTTCAGACTACTTCAAAATGTTTTTGTTTGATTTTGATATGTATGAGAATTGTACACAGAAATTCTCATATATGATACCTAAGAAGCGAAATAAAAAGCACTGCTACATTCCATATACTACAGTTAGAAGTAAAGTTGTGGCATGTAGTTGACATTAAAGCTCACTATACTTAACATATATTTTCCATAAATATTTAACCAGATTTGATGTAAACATACTTTTACCTTTCCTAGATTCCTTTTATATTTGAAGTCTATAAAAACGTGTTATCAAGTTTCATGAATTCTTGTTAAATGAGAATTTATTAAAACAATTAACTGAAATAGTTCTCTGGCTTTAAGATTGTGGGAGAAGCAAAATACTTGTTAGCACCACAACTATGCCATGTGAATATAATGCAAATATAACCTATATCCAATTTTAATAGCAAATCCTAAGTTGTACATTCCCCATGAACTGTGTTGCCAGAATTTTACAGTAACCTGAAATATAGTCCTAACAGCATTCTTATCTAAAGAAAATCTTGCTACCTTCCTTTCATTCTGCAAATAACTAAAAATCTAACTTATGTATATGCCATTATGCTTAAAAAGTCCACACTGAATTACTGTTCACATTTTATTCATAAGCAAGAGGGAGGTTGTGCCAGTAACTCATGTGGGAGGTCTAGCTGGGAAGCCATCATTGGCAGCACTGCCCTACCCCAGGATTTCAGCCCACTACAAGGACTAGTTCAGCTCCTGCCTCTAATGCTTTGATCTGCTTGAAAACACAGACATCAATAAGGCAGCTAAGTTTATATATTGAATCATACAAAGTATGGGTTATGCAGAACAGCTCACCTCTGGTTTTGAGCGAAAAGAGAGACAGGTCTATGTTTTACATGACCAAGATTTATTTCTAGATTTATTTATTTTTATTTTTAACAAAGTTCACCTGTTATTTAAGATTCTAATCAAGTATTTGACCTAGTGTCTGGCAACCCTGCCTGTGGAAGAGGGGTTAGAACTTGATGATCCTTAAGGTCTCTTCCAGCCCAAGCCATTTTGTGATGGGCCACAAAGATGGTGAAGGGCCTGGACCATCTCCCCTATGAGGAGAGACTTAGGGAACTGGGTCTGTTTAGCCTTGAGAAAAGAAGGCTGAGAGGGGACTTGATCCAGGTTTATAAATACCTGAAGTGTGGGAGCTATAGTGGTGAGGCTGGTCTGTTTTCAGTAGTGCGTGGGGACAGGACTAGGGGAAATGGGCTGAAACTTCAGCATAGGAAGTTCCGCACGAATGTGCGCAAGAACTTCTTTACAGTGAGGGTGACGGAGCACTGGAACAGGCTGCCCAGGGAGGTGGTGGAGTCTCCTTCTCTGGAGATATTCAAGACCCGCCTGGACGCCTACCTGTGCGACGTGGTGTAGGGAGCCTGCTTTGGCAGGGGGGTTGGACTCGATGATCTCTATTGGTCCCTTCCAACCCCTATAATTCTGTGATTCTGTGATTCTGTGATTCTATGTCATAAAATGACATTTTTTAAAGAGGTAAAACAAATCTTGCATATACATAGTTTCATATTGTTTTTATATGTTGCTATAAAACAACAAGGCTTCAACAATCAAGCTTTATAAAAACTCTTTTCTTCATGAATCATAATTAAATTCCTCCTTATTCTAGAGGACAGAGTTAGACGTATAAAAGAAGTAAATCTACAGACAGGGAATTGGGAAGTCACTGCCTAGTAAAATTGGGCTTGAGACATAAAACGACAGATTTACTACACACTACCCGGACTGTAGTCATTAGCATCTGATGTACAAAACATGTCAGTGAAAGCATTTGCCAAGTATGATAATCTTGATGCAATCAAAATGTATTCATCCTAAACAAAGCAAAACATGTCTCATCTACTCATCCTAAGCAAGACCAGAGAGAATTAACAAAGCAAAAGTATACAGAAAATTCTTATGTACATCAAGCTTGATACAAATGTTTAATCAGCAGACGAACATTTATTAACAGATTACTGAAGTCAATGTATGACTATGAAATTAATACTTTCAACTACCAGCCAAATGGATCTATCAGTGCTGAAACTGACAAGAACTGAGTGATGCTGATTATTGAAAAGACCTTCCCATGCAGTGCATTGTCTGCCAGATTACATTATGTAGCTAGTTCATGTATAACTAAGACTCTGTAAAAAAAAGAAACTTGTGGTGATAAAGGAAAATAAATTAGAATTGTACAAGATGTAATAAGTAGTTCAAAAGCAAAATGCATCTGAAGATTCAGTTCATGATTCTGATGGATTCGCAACCCCTTGCCTACTTCTGACACATACCGCTGTGTTTTGCAAACAGAATTTTTCAGCCATGCATCTTATTTCAGAGATTATTATTACCATGTATTCACTTCTATTTCAGAACTGCAATCATCACGCTGATACATTTATGCAGAAAAGTTTCATAATCTTCTTCGTAGTCTTTTTGGTACTTTAGCACCTCCTCTAGTAATTTCTTTGAAAGAAAATTTTGAGCAAGTACAGAAAAAATACAGTAAATTCATATAAAGAGATATATGTATAATTTCTTTTTCAGGTTTTAATCAGTTTTTTTTGAAGAGTTTATTGACTAAGGACATATCTAGCGTAACTTAGTCCATATGCATGAACTCCTATCTACAGGCCAGAAAGATAGGCTGTTTAAATATATAATGTAAAGTATGGGCTGATTTTAGATCGTCAGTGCTTTGATTCATTATTACTAACATACAGCTACCATTCTTTTGCAATGGCTTTCAGCTACACAGTGAAAAGGCAATGTTAAAGTTGTGGCACACTAATTCTTCGTAAGGAAAGACAAATGTAACCAACAATACTTGTTCCAGGGTTAATATTTTCTGGTAAAAATGGTACGTTTTAAAACACAAGGCTTTTACCCTGCTGTATTAAATAATGATTTTAAATTAGAAATGAAATGATGCTTTGTAGTTTTTGAAAATATTTTACACAATTATTAGAGTCCCTTCAATTCTGTAGGAGGTAATGTAAAGATTTTATATTTCCTCAATTTGTTATAAAATACTAATACAAGTTAAGAAATATATATGCTGATGTACACTTCTGTGTCAGTCAGTCAGCTTGCCAAAAACTTCCACTCAAAATGAAAGGGACCAGACATAGGGATCCATTTCTTCCTGAATTTGCAGAAAAACTAAGACATTTTCTGTACTTCAACTGCTTTAATGTATTTGATCAAAGATATGGCTTTCCCTTTGCCTTTCCAAAAGTTTGGAATTATCAAATAGAGCACAGAGTGTAATGAAAAATTTGTAAAACCTAAAACCAAACACATTTTATTAAAGGTTGTTTTTAAAAGGTTTGTGTGTCTGCATTTGTAAGGCACCAAAAAAACACGCTTTTCTACAATATTTTTAATGAGCCTTCTTATTGCTTGACCAGATTTTACATATTGTGTACTGCCAGGAAGCTTTGTTTTTCCCTGGAGCATTGTGATCTGTACTATTGTTTATGAATCTCCTCGTTCAAATAGCTTAATGTATTTCCCAGTGGATGCACCTATAGCTACTAGTCCATTATGTTCTACAAGGGCTCATGCAACGTCTGAATCCAGATTACAAGATCCTTACTGGCCTTGAGCCAGTCGGCAAAAGGAGTAGGTTTTGCTATGCAGTTTCATTCCAGAAGATTTTCAAATAAATTGTCAAATGAATTCTGAGTACTTATAGGGCTCCAGCTGTTGTGTCAGATCAATGTACACAAAAATGAGCTTCCTGTTAGTGGTATCATAGCTGGCAGTTGCTGAACAAGACTGTCTCTTTTCCACTTGCTCATCCTGTCAGGGCATCCCCTAGCCATTTTGCCTTCAGTTCAGAGCAAGGCTTTTGGTATCAGGCTCTCTCTCTAATTTTATTTGATTCATTAGCCCCAGTTCCAATTATATTGTATTATATGGTGTTATCTTCCATCCTGATGTAATATTTAGTAATTAGCTTTCTTCCTCAGATCATTGCCACTGTTCTGTTTTTAGGCCCATATTTTTCCCTTTCCCCTTTCCCAGGGCATGGGTTTGTGGGTCCCCTGCTCCATTATTCACAGAACCAGGCCAAACCAGCCCATAAACCATCGACCCACCCCCCCACACACACCCCTTTTTATTTTTGGAGGGGTAGTGGGGGGAAAAGGGGGGCAGTGGGACTGTGGGTCTACTGGCCCCCTCATGAACACAGATAGAACTGGAAATAACTCTGTGACAAGTGGTCACACAAAGACTTTCTAACAAGATTATTCTGGCTTACAATTTTACATACATAAATGTGAGAACATTCAGTTTGACGTCAACCAATGATGATGACCAATCATTTAACTAGGAGAAAGGCAGACTTCACTGCAGTTCAACAATTGTAAACAGCTTAGGTTTTGATCGCCTGCAGTGTAAAAAGTGATCTTAAAATTTTGCAAGAGTTTAGAGGAAGAAACAGAAGAAGACAACTGGTAAATGTGTATTGGAAGTAGCCAAATGCAAATTTGAACTTTGAATGTGTTACTTTTTGTTTTTCTGAACCATGGAACAACATAATTCACCTGCGGGATCAAAATTATGTGGTTATTGCACTATACACATTCTAAAAGGAGTGGAGAACAACCCACATGTGACATGAGTATTTACTTATCATCCATCTCTCTCTTACTCAGCGTTTAATTGGAATAAATCTTCATTGGTTTCAGTATTTTGGTTGTTTCATACATGTGCTTCATAGAAAAACATGACAAAATTGAAAAAAAAAAATTAGAGAAGCAATATTGGTGAAATCAAACAATTCCTCAATTGCCTTCTCTCCCTGAATTTGAATTTTGATTGATTCCACTAATAGCTTTATACTTCACTGGCAATCATCATGATTTTCAAAACATAATATATACTGAAATTGTACATACTCTGAGGAAACCTGGGTGGATTGTCGTTGACATCAGTGAGTGTGATATTGACTGTTGTTGACCCCGACAGCCCTCCAACCTGCCCAGCCATATCTTTGGCTTGAATGACAACGGAATAATGCTCTCTGGCTTCCCTGTCCATGTTATGCAAGGCAGTCCTGATGACTCCTGTGGTGGAAAGAAAACAAAGGAAAGAAAGAAAGAAATATGAGGATTAGCTTGTTCTAGCAAAGGGAAATGCTAAGCACAACTGTTCTTTTCAGTAAAGGTGGAAGAATAGAAGGTTTTTCTGGAAACATAGGGCTTTTCTATAATCCAAATAAGCTGGGTTTAGCTGATATTCATGGTTAAAAGCCAACTGGTTGTCTCCTGTGTACAAACAAATAATAGATAATGGATTATATACACAGATGTATGAGAGTGCTTTACTGTCTCTTTTTAGAGCAAAAATGTCAGATGCTTGCCAGTCGACTTGCTTGCGACTGTGAAAGAAAACACAAAACCTACATAGGTTGCTCTGAAAGAAATGCCTCCTATTTGTTTCTATGGAAACTACAACAAAAAGCACAGGAACTCCATCTAACAGTACAAACTCACAACTACAGAACACTGTTTTCGAAGACAGTTATAACCACTAGCTATGCATTTTTGCCAGCAATGAACAAGAAACTGGATGCTGTACTGATAAAAATCTGCTTGAGCAGTGGTGACCTACTGTTACTTTTGTTGTCACTACTGAAATGCAGCGCCCAGAGCTGGGGTGTCAACATAATAAAATAGCAGTCATTACATTCAGGGCAGCCCTCATATGTAAGAACAACTATATTAGTAAATTAATAAATAATGATTCCAGCATTGCTAAAATGCACTATCTCAGCTACTACAACTGTTTAAATATATATTTAATAGAACTATTAATGAGAATTCATACCTAAGTGGAGAAGCCAGAGATAATTTTTGTTTTTAATAAAAGTCAATTTCAGAATAAAGCCACTAACCTTTTAAAACTACCCCAAACATGTACTTCCTTATTTACACTTATCAATCATGCACACTTTTCTTCATATATGCAAATTATGTATCAATTCTATGAGAAGTGAAAGATAAGTTTTTACTGTTTCCACTTCTGTACAGAGATAACTAAAACCAAGTAAAACTAAATTCCATTTATCTTTATGCATTACAACCAGGAATTTATCTTAACATTTAGCCAATCATACATGCACAAGGAAAAATTATTATAAAGGAGTAACAGTCAGCCCTGTAAGTTCAGATCCAGTGTTGGTATGTCTTTCATTCATGATGATGTCTGTAAATGGTAATTTATTTGATCATAGGCTGGCATAAAGTTCATAGAAATGTTAAGTGCTGCAACATGGGAGGAATGAGACCAGGCACAACCAGTCTGTGCTGTGGACAGATGAGCTGGAAAGATTGGTGAAAATGCAATTGAAAAAAAAAAAAAAAGCAGTTGTAAGAAACTTCAGGTTTCTGAAGTACACAATAGCTGCTGATTACTTTAACTTCCTCCTAGAGGAATGAAGGAAGAGAAATAGAAAAAGAAAAAAAAGAAAAAAAAAGAAAAAAAAAAAGTAGAACTAATGGCTGAGATAAAACAGAACTGAACAAACAAATAAAAGTAATAATAATAGTAATGATAATAGTATATTTATATATTGCTTTCCTGGCCAACTCCCCTCCATTTTATATTTTTTCACTGCCACAGGCCTTTTAAATTCAAATACAGCCTGAATCTTTGTCTCATATTTGTCAGGCACTACTGCTACCTTGTTACCTGGCTACTTATCAGCTGTATTTCCAGTATTTATTCACCTTATTAAAAAAGGAAAGCAAGAATAAAAAAGTAAGATATATTAATCGTTATAAAAACTCCACCATACTGTTTCTGATATTAAGGAAAGTGTTATAACAGTTAGGTTTAAAACTGTATACAACATGTGGAAGTTTAGACCTTGGAGCAGAGCTGCAGGCACAGCTCTGGATCACTGGACTGCTTAGTCTAGTCATACCAAATTCCACCTTAAATTACGTGAGATGTGTTTTCCCACATGGAAGGCTACTCCTGAACACACTTTTTCTTCAAACTTGTCTAAAGTTATGCACCTCTAAATCATAGTAATTTTTTTATAATTTCTAGTCTTGAACTGTCCATTTCCCAATTCGAGTTTATCGTTCTTGATCATTAATGGCCAGATACTTGCCTGCATTCCAGTTCAGATTTTCTAACCACAGTTACCAATTACAGCTTATACTTTCATAGTGTGATGTCAAGCTCTTAAAAAAAGATTCAAGTGTGCTATTCTGGATATCTCCTTTTCTTTCCTTTTACCCAACACATATGGATTTGAGAAAGAACAGAAAATATTTTTAGTTTGGCAAGTTTTATTTCCTTCTCTGATCATACTCTCCAAATTTATTTTTTATAGTCTACCACAGATATCAACACATTTTAAGTCGAATGCAAACAACTATTAAGACAATGTCTGCCACGAACAAGTGTCTAATTGTGCAGTTATCGAAGTATTTAACTACATTCTTACCTGATAGTGTGATGTACTTGAAGCAAATTAACTTATTTCTTATATGTAAGAACTTACTTTAGATTCAGTAACCAATATACAATTTTAGTCAGCTTTCTCTTACAGCCTACTCCTGGAAGACGTGTGAATGGGACCTTCCCAGAATATATGATGGTTCATTTTAACATTCTTAGCTCAAAGGTTTTCTACCTAGTGGGGAAAAAAAAAAAAAAAAAAAAAAAAAAAAAAAAAAAAAAAAAAAAAAAAAAAAGAAAAAAAGCTTCAATGACAATCTGATTTGTTATGGGCTAGTTAGTCTTTTGCATGGAAAATATCCACCCTGCTGTTGTATCCTGCTAATCAGAGATTTTCTGAAGGGTCAATAGGTCTCACTAGATCTCTTACACTCTAGTATCTTATTTGTGTGTCTTGTCATAAACACAACCACTAAACTGATTTTGTAACTTTTACTAATTACTGAGGAAAGAAAACTGCCACAGATGGCAACTTCATTGGTATTATGTTTATATTTCGAACAAAAATATCTATTTTTATGTCTGTGTTGCTTTAGGATATGTAGTTAGCTTTTTTATTTTAACTTAATGTTCTGAATACATTATACATACTAACATACATTACAAAATCTAGTACTATTCTACCTTGAAAGAAGTTGACATATCCATTTTGTGAGAATGAAGCAGGACTTCTGTGGCTTTTAGCTTTCAATTTATTATTAGTGGTTGGAATCTTTTTATAAATCTTAATGAGTAACAGCCTGAATTTAGAAAATTAAAAAAATAAAATAAAATTCTGACAAAGCCTCCCAAATTAAAGGACTGGAAGAGATCTTCACTGATTGAGCAGAAAACACACCAATTTATGCGGCAATTGCAAGGATGCCAAATGAAATCATAGCATCTTCCACTGTTTTCATAATGAAAAACATAACTGAACAAATTAAATTAAGGATATGCTGCCATACTGCCTGCCAACAACAGAGAAGCAACACAGATCTGCCACATAAAATTGCTGCAAATCAAAGGAATATATATTACAGAAATACCATAGCAACTGGCTACTGTATTTGAGCAGGAAGCTGTCATTCTTTCTCTTATCCATAGTTAAAGCATATGTATATAGCTTCCAAATGTGTCAGTTCTGTTCAATTAAAATTGTTCGTACTTTCTGAAAAAAGGTAAATTTTTCTCAGCATCTTGTAAACTGGTTGAATCAGGACACTACCAATAGGTATGTTTCTCCACTGAAATGATGTACACGTTCCATTGACTTCAGAGCACTGCTACTTCCAAATCACTGGCCTTTAGAAAGGTATTTACTGGATTTAGCAGCACTAGATTGCTGGTTTATACCACTCTGATTGTGGTTATTCCTACAAACATTATCTCTTCCCTTTGGCCCAGAAACCTGCCTTAAAATTATCAGCTAA
Organism: Excalfactoria chinensis; assembly: GCF_039878825.1. NCBI lineage: Eukaryota > Metazoa > Chordata > Aves > Galliformes > Phasianidae > Excalfactoria > Excalfactoria chinensis. The sequence continues at coordinate 71,278,779 of NC_092826.1, forward strand.
TACAGCATAGACATAAAACCAACATTCTGGTGCAAATCTCAGTATCTAATAACATAAAAGATCAGCCCGCTGCACTGACATTTCTATGCTGCTTTCATACTCAAATTCTTTCATCAAACATAAGCCTGCTGTGACTCTACATGGCTATAAACATGGCTGAACGGCAAAAACACAGGTCTCTATGCCTGAGGACCTCTGAAGAGTAAACTTGAGTTTATAGCACAACTCCAGTGGTAGCTGGTAGGTTGTCTGGCAGTAACTTGAAGTATGGCACATAATTTTTTATTTTTATTTTTTCTATGTGTCTCTTTCTAACAAGAGAGGGTTAATCACAACAAGTAAAATGGATCTATGCTGTAGACCAACGAAGCTAGAAATGATTTTTAATACAAAAATGAAGGTGGAACAGAATGATATGCTTCTACCATAACAATGATACAGTAAAATATTGACTCATTAGCTTTAGTTGGGCACAGTATGTCATGCAGCATCATTTCTGTAAATATTTCCTAGTTCAAGGGAACATTTTGTAACCATCAACACAAAACAAGCATGAGCTGAACTATACAAGTGCTGATGGCCTTGCTTTTCCAAAAATATTTTCAAATTCCCTAAGACAAAACAACAAATCAGTAGCGGGGCAGTCATACAGTCAACACTTGGGCAGTCCCTAGTGACAGGACAAGAGGGAGTACCCCCAGGTTGCACCAGGGGAAGTTCGAGTTGGATACTAGGAAAACTTCTCTGAAAGAGCAGTCAGGTACTGGAATGCGCTCTACAGGGATGTGGCTGAGTCACCATCTCTGAAGATGTTCAAGAAACATACAGATATGGTACTAAGGAACATGGTTTAGTGGGCAACATTGGTGGTAGGTGGATGGTTGGACTAGATTCTTTCCCAACCTTAATGGTTCTACGATGATATATATATGAAATTTTGCTTTTCTAATTTTTTGCAATATGTTAAAAAATCAATTTAAGAATTGTACTATGATGTAGACTTTATTTATTTATTTATTGCCTAATAGTGCAATAGTAATTCATTGTGAACTGCTTTATTCTTATTTTATGATGTGGTTCTCCTGGATACATTTCTACCTAACTCACTTCTATTATAAATCCTGGGCCCCAAATTGTAGGACTTCACATTTATTGAATTGAGTAGCACAGTCTATCAAGTAATCCAGGTTATTCCACCAGGAGGTGCTGTTTTCATCTGTGTTCAACATTCTGTCCACTTTGTGTCATCCAAAACATTTACCAGCAATACGTTTACACTTACTTCTAAACCATAATGACGTTGAATAGATTTGTTCTTACACTCATGCGTTAAACCTCTGGTGGTACCTCTTTCTTTTCTTTCTAGATGATCCTGTCTTGATGACAACTTTTTGCTACCTCCCAAGTAGCCAGCTTGTAGCCAGTTAATGTGTGCTTTGTTGCTACTATTCATTGCTATGTATTTTACTAGAATGCCACGTAACTCACCATTTCATGAAACAGTGTAATTGGGTTTCACTTGGTCTTTTTATGGAAAACATATTGAAAGGCATAATTACAATTTTTAAAAAAATATTTCCTCAACTATCTCATTTTTAATTTATTTTGTATACATTTGTCAGCCTAATGTTACAGATTATCCTTAACTTGTCCTTTCAGAAAATTGACACACATTTACATTCTGAAAATATTCTGGTATTTCTCTAGTAATACAGGATTTATTTAAAATGAGGATTGTCATGATCAAAACAGCATTAGCAAGGTGTTCAATCAGTGAAGAATTTATCTGAGACTGTTTCTCGGAAAATACTTTTCCCCAAGCAGATGTGACACAGCATTCTTCATAGATACTATTAAGACTGGATGGTATGATAAGCAAATAATTGCTTCTTTCCAAATACCGCATAGATCTAATTTCTGTAGCATTCTAACTATTTTCTTTATTTTCATCCATTTTTGTTCATGTTGTTGTTATGTTCCATTTTTTTCTCCTCCCTTCTTGCTTGAAAAATTCTACTAAACCTATTTAAAGTGTCACCTTGTATTTCATGGATTTTTGGCTTTCAAACTCTTTAGCTTTCTTTATGTTATCAACTTGGCAATTGATAATTGCCATGTAGATGATCTGCAAGTAATGCATCCTATTTATTCCCATGGAAACCACAACAAAGAGCACAACAATTCCATTGAACAGAGCAAATTCTCTGCTATAAAATTCTGTTTTTCAACATAGTCATCACCACTAGCTATGCATTTTTGCCAGCAAATCAACAAGAGCCTGTATGCTGCACTGGTAAAAATCTGCTCAAGCAGAAGTGACCCACTGTTGTTGTTGTCACTGCTAAAATACACCACCTGGTGCCTCAGTGTGTTCACTGTGTGGTCTCCTTCAGTGTTCAGAAGCATTGATGAATGTCAATGGCAGCAATTTTTTCCACAGGTAGGAATTCAGTGACAAACCTTTGCTCCATATGTTCTCCCATGACAGACATCACTCCATCAGATTACCCCTCTGCTGCCATCTGTCACATGGCAACAAAATGGAATGGAATATTGGTGGGAAGTTTTGACTTCTGCCATACCATCAACATCTGTCTCTGACATCACGGGCCAACAGAATAAATAGAAGGCATCACTTCTGGAGCAGATGTCTTACAAGAGGGTAAGTAGGTGATTTTGCATTGACTAATGTATTTTCCTTGGGACTGAATTAGTGGTTCATTCATTGCTCTGAAGAAACATATGCTTAGAAGCAAATAGGACTCAGTGGTCATTTATCCAACTTTAAGAATATAGCAGTCAGATTTTGATGTGTTCCTGTTAAAGGAAGGATTATGCCTTAGGTAAAGCAGCCCAAGGCAAGGCTAACATTCCTGTTTTTCTGAAAATGAAGTTTTGCATATTTGGATTCCTTGACAATTCAGTTAAAAATTTATTCAAAATCAAAGATGAAACTGTACTCTGAGGGGATGGGGGGGGGGGGGGGGGGGTTGGAAGGGGGGAAGAACATAATGAAAAAAAGAAATGAGAAAGATGATTGCTGAAAGCCCTTAGCTAGTGAATCCTAGTGAATACTGTCTGTCTAATGGAATACTTACATTATTATGCTCAAGATAACTATGTATTTATGTAATATATCTAGATACAGATATACAAAACTAACAGATTACTTTAATGTTGTTTAGTTATTTAAACTTTCACCATTGCAGACTACTTGTCATGTAGACAAGCATAAGGATCAAGCAAATGATGTGTACATGAACATAAGGAAAGGGGAAAAAAAACACTGGGAAGAGGGAAATTATTCATTAAGGGTGATTTTTTCACAATGTGAACTTGGGGTTGCATTTAATCCTTAAACGACATTATGACACTTGAGAAGAACAAAACAATTAAGTAGAAAGGGGATGCTTCAGTAACCCCTGAACACAGCAGATGGGAATTAAGTACCAGAATCCTCTGAAAGGAAATCCCATTTGACAAGAAAGAGCTTAGAACTATCTGAAGACTGATTGCTTATATTCAGCTTTGAAATACCCTTCTCTTAAAACAGAAATAGTATTTGCTCCTAGTATCAAACACTGCTTTTTGTAATGTCACATGCCTACATATCCAACCACATGAAAATCTTTTTAATTTGTAATTTGAATGAAATGACAAAATAACAGACAGCTCAAGGTTGAAGTCACTAACATTTCACTCATAATCCACAGCTCATCCATAATAGAATGGAAAGCTGACTGAATCACAGACATTACTTTGCATTCCTCATCTATTATTATTAAATTAGACTTCCATGCAAACTTAACTTTTTGTCTTTAATAAGCACATGAGAATGTATCTAAATAATTTGAGATAATTAACATAGCTGTCCATGATGTTGAATAATATCGTGGTTTCTTTTCAAGTGAGTCACCTTGATAGAGACAAGAAGACAGGGATTATTAGCCTGACAAAAAAAAGCTTTCAAATAAGGTCAAAATAGTGTCCAGCTAATTAAAACCTGAATGCAGCCACACAATCTTGGAAAGATTCCACATTTGAACAAAATTTCATATGCTGACTAGTTTAATTACAATTGACAGACAGTGTCTAGACTTACAGTTCATCTTGTCTGTTAGTAAAAGAGCTTGCTTAATCAATAGACCAAGCTTTTACATGGTTGTGCTTTCTTCTACCCGTGACACCTACTCATGACGTATCCACGAGTGTGTCACTTAACCTCAATGCATCACTATGTAACACATTAAGGACCATATATCAATTTAGCTTAATCTATATGTAATTGGCATAAAGTACTTAGATTTCGACTTTAGTCAGCATTTAAGTATGCTTATTTATAATTTTCAAGTGCAAATGAAATACAATGAAACTGATGTCAATATGGAAATATAAAATGTTTTTCATGTATAACCTAGGTACTTGAATAACAATGAAACTAATACTGCAGAATGTGTTGTGATTGTGGACAAGCAAGCTAATGACCATTGGAAGTAAAAGCACCAAATTTAACCATCAGTAAAATACAATCAGCAAAAATTCTTCACTTTAGAAATGGCGTAGTAGCAAATTTAGTACAACTGAATGCAACCATCTATACATTAGTAAGTACATATGAGTGAAAATGATCACATATAAGATTAATAGGTTTGTTTGAAGGAAGAACCTTAGATTGTATTTATTTTGTATTTTCTGGGAGAAAAAACCAAACAAACAAACAAAAAAACACCTTTTAACTAAATCATATATATATATATATATATATATATATATATATATAAATTCTCTGAAAGCTTACTGCTTACAACGAAGTTCCAATCCAGTAAAAAAAATGTTTAAACTACATATAAGAAGAGATGTCTAAGAAATTTAATCTGAGTAAACAGAATGCTGACTTAAGAACAACAGTAGTTCAAAATAGATACTTTTGAATGCTGAAAATGTGTAAACACAGCACATTTTCACAACTTTGTTCTGTACATATAAAATATGATCATTTCATATGTACAAAATTTAAAGATATCCTATATTAAAACGTCTAATATACATGCTCACAAATGTTATTTCCTGTCTCAGACCTAACACTCATAAAACCTCTATCCATTAGGTGATACAAAGGGTAGTTATTCACTTCTGCTGAGATTCAGCTGGGATCCATTGATCTGAGAGTTAATATTGATTTGGTCAGAGTAAAGATAAATCTCTACCAAGAGGCATCATAAATCACATAGTTGGCTGAGAACAGAAGTCAGTGTAGTTCCATTGCTATGGGTGCACTGTTATCAAGAAAATAACTACTGAATTAGAGAAGCATTATAGTATATTGAAAAGAAACACCCTCACACTAAAGTAAACTGAAAAAGTACCAAAATAGTCACACAAAATATAAAATATGATTGCTCCATGACAACACACAGTTTTAAAAAGTTGTTTCACTTTTTGATTTGACTGAATACATTATTCTGCAAGGTGATCACTCTTTGCCTGAATATTAGTATGGAAAACACTTTTATGTTAAAACTGAAGCTTGCCTGCATTTGAAATGATTCTGCAATCAGATACAGCACAAATCTGAAAATACAAAAGCCTTCCCTTAAAAATTCTTACTGAATACTAATACTTCTGGGAATAACTCTGTACATAGTTTTCAGCCTTGGAATACCCAGGAGTTTTTTTGGAGGTCCCATTTACAATAAGGAAAGTAACTTTATTAAGCAAGTCACAAGTACCACAGTTTTATGCAAAATTATTAATGGTGAGTGCTGGAAAATAAATAAATACAAATTAAAAAATAAAAAATCAAAAAATCAAAAGATCACCTTTCCTCTTCCTGACTGCCATTCTCATCTGCAGAAAATTATAATAGCCTTTTTGCTATACCTCCAGGTTTCCATTCTTTGAGAATATAGCCTATCAACTTTAAAACTTGATTTACTTGATCAATCAGCAACCAGTTCCATAAACTGCACCAATCTACACAACCCCATTCAGATGAACACAATTTGTGTATGGTTGCATAACATAAATATACCTTTTAAAGCTCAATGTAGATAAATTAAAATACACGCATTCAATTAAAATTTAAGGAAGCCAGTGTAGCTGGTATGGCTCTTTTAAGTGCTTCTTACTTTTGTACAGTTTGATAGTGTTTCACAGCATTACATTACAATATTTCAAACATGCACTGAGCCAACATTAGCTGTTTAAATATTCGACAAAATGTAGTCTAGATCAAAGATAAAGATGTGACATTCAAATTTTTTAGAGACAAATATTTGGAAACGTGAAAAAAATAACAACTGGTGCACATTTCCACTGACCTCCTGAAAATAAGATTTTCCTAGGATTGATACCTTGAATGAGTTTATTTGTCTGTGTAATTTATTTGTGATGTATACAGGGAAGAAAACAGATCAGCAGCAGTGTTATAATTAGAGCTTTTTTCCTTCTCTAGAACTACATGCTGTGCAAATGTTTACCTCAGGCAGGTAACAGAAAGGGGGATGTTAATATTATCTAACTGCTCCTTTTGCAAGAAATGATTTCCTAAAATCATATCTGTTTATTCAATTTCTTGTTAAATAATCCACTGTACAACACAGAGAAAAGATAATAGGAATAAACATTGACCATTTGGTAGAAATCAAGGATTGCTTACCAAATGTGTGTTCTAAGTACTGATGGGAGTTAATGTGACAAAATAAAACAGATTCAGAGAAGACTACCAGTTTTCACTCCATATATTATTCACTACATTACTTTAATCAGAAGAAACATACTATTTTCCTGGTGTTCTCTTTGTGTATGCTTGCAGAGGAAGACTTCTTCTAAACCTCACCTACAATAGCAAGCATTTCTATTTATATTTAACTCAGTTCTCCAGAGTAAGCTGAGACAATATGAAACAGCGTGTCTAAAGCAATTTAAATGTACCTACATATATGATAACTGATATGTAAATAAATGTTTTAAAAAGAGCATTTCATCTCATGTACCAACTTAGAACCTATAAAAATCACTGGGATCAGGTCAGCCATAGTAAAGCCTAATTCAAGTAGACAGGAGCTTTCCTTGTGCAGAAAATGCAGCAATTATGGTTTGCCATGTTTGGAACAGTAAAGTGTTTTTCCTGTCTGCTCTTCTTAAGATCTCCTTAAAGTACATATATATAATGAAGATGGGCAGGAGCTCACATTGTTGATCTCAATCTGGTGTAAATCCAGACACTTCAAATAAAGGTAATGAATCAATTTATCTTTTATTTTTAGTCTAAAAAGCTTCTTACCATGATTAGGGCTAAGTTGTCAATACAGTACTCTAGATGATGAATTCTCATTCCTCAGCTATTAATAGCTTTCACCAACATGAGCTCCTCTTGCTGCTTTTATGAGAACGCTCCTGAAAATCTGGCCAAATTTTTTTTTTTTTTTTTTTTTTTTTTTAATACCATTATATTCATACCATTATGTCTTTGCATACCTATTTGGGTCATTACCTTTCTCTTAGGAAATTCAATTAATTTCTCTACCCTTCTAATCACAATCATATATTTTCTTTCATGTTTATATTTTAGGCCATTTTACCATTTTGTGTTATCAGAGAGAAACCAGTTCATCAGTAAGACCTGGTATCTGCTACAGACACAAACTGGTTCCTGAATACACATTGTGCACTAATTATCAAAAGAGACTTATAAAAACAATGTATTTCTGCTGATTAAGTGCATGTTTTGAGAAAAGCTGTAAGTAAACCAACACTGGGAATGTAACTGGAAGAAAGCTCAAGTACTATAAATTATCCTGAACAGAGACAACTGAAAAGGTTTAAGTGGGGAAACATCAGTGAAGTAGAATTTATTTCCTGGATGCAGTATAGTTATTTGCAGCAAAGTTAGTTGCTGTAACATTCAGGAAAGTGAAAATTCAAATGGACCATACATATTTTAAGTATTTCAGATTTGAATAAGTGACATCTACAGTCTGCTGCATTTGAAGAGTTTTGCTGTCTATGTCAGAAAACTTAGCTACCAATATATAATAGTCCAAAAAAGGGAATGGTGCACAGTGGCTGCTCCAGCTCTAGGAGAGGTTTACCATTTTCATCCACAATATCTTCTTAGTTTAAGACTAATAGTACACTTGCAAAAGCCACTTTTACCAAGGAACATTTTCCTATACCTAGGACAATTGTCAGCTTGACCTCAGAGTACACAGTATCCTAATAAACCCTTTTTAATACTTTCCAAACTTAGAAAGAAGTAGTATTCTGAATGTTAAAGTCCAAACAGTAAAACTCAAAACATATTTTGACATACATACAACTTTTGCACTTTGATCTATTACCGTTATACAATATCACTTAGATTGTTTATGAACTATGTTGCAAAAACCATTTACAAAAAGACTAGAGAACAGACTTTTATAACCCTTTCTAGAAGATATCATTTATCAAATGGAAAATGGCACACAAATCCTCAGAATCTTAAGAAAATTTAATGGGATACACATATATAGTTTGCAAAGGACACAGCTATATCACTCTGCTTTGAATGAATTAATATATTTTTCAAGAAGAATTTTCTCAAAGCTGTCTCCAAGCATTAGATCTTTTATTTTTGGTCTCACCACTCTGAACAAAGAAGCAAATACTTGCAAAATAGTTTTCCTTACACAGTAGCAAGACAATGTAGATGAAACTAGTAATTTTTGTGCATAAATGTCTGAAAACAATCATTTAAAAACATGGCCTCAAAATAAGTGTGCCCACTTATATCTGAGAAATCATACCTAATACTAGGCAATTGTATTTCAAAATACTGACTTCACCATTAGTCCCCTGTATCTAAAAGACTGATCTTCAACAGAATACAAGGCACAGACTTAAAGATTCTGTTTTACTGCATAAGGCAGGGAAAGTTATTATCTTTGATAAATATTACTTTCGAAAATGGACTAACTTGAGGTTCCATCATTTATTACTCCGTAGCTTGAATGACGTTAACAATTAGTACCATATGAAACTCTTATTAACTATATTTACAATGCGTGACAGCATGATTAATATTACATAAATAGCTGGAATACACTTACTACCATAGTCCAAGCAGTCCAGTGATGGCCATCATCTTCTCACTTAATGTCATGTGAAAATCATTAACTTGGACTACTCCTATCCTGGAGAGTGACTGTGTGCCCACAACACCTAGTCAGGTGTCTAGTGCATAGCACTAGATGAATAGACTACAGTCCTCCCAGTTCCACATAAATGTTCCTGGAAACTTTTTAAAGAACTATTTCAAGCAAAGAATAGAAGACGTTTGCTTACGGCAGTCCCACACAAATACTACAACATTGTGAATTCTGCTGTAAAGATGAATTTTTCATATTCTACTGTGAGGCTCCTGTTATTATAAAGGGATATAAAAAGAGCGACTTGACAAATCTGGGCATTTTTCATTAAATTCATATTCAGAAATGGTACTAAGAGCATCTTTAAGATTAGAGACCTGTTTACTGTGTGTAATATTTAAAGGGACACAAATAGCAAACAGTGAGAAAATACACAGAAAACTGAACCTCATCTCAAACTTCAAATAGATTAGATTTTTCTCCATTTGCATGCCATATTTAAAAGGCTGAATTCCAGATCTTTATTTTATTCTCTTCATGTATAGTGATCAACAAGTTAGAGCTTCGGCTCTCCACATTATAATACAGAGGACTTAAAAGTAGAGCATTTTCTAATTAACCCACGGAAGCACAGATGTCAGTTTCCCACTAAATAAATAAATAAATAAATACAAATCTAGTTATTCTACTTGCAAAAACTTTCAGTTTTGTCTTCAGAAATGTTTCAGGGTCCTGCTGAATCATTACATAGTTTTCCAGCTTTTCCTCTCCTGCCAGCCATGCTCTGTCTTTCTAGCTATATGCCTATGTAGAACACCATTATGTGAAGATTACCTGCCTCTAAACACTGCACACCAGGATGCCTGTAGTCTCTGACATTAAATACAAATTTCTTATGCAAAAGCATGCCAATCCTACAGTTTATCAGAGTGTGTCCACTCAGAGGACAAACATGATTCCCAGCAGTTGAACACCAGAAGAAAGCCCCCAGTGTGAAATATAACAAATAATTTAGATCACTTAATAAGAGTCTTAACCTGCATTTTGTGTTTTATTATTTTAAATGTCTTCATCACTAATTGCCTTAAATGGCTAGGAAAACATCAGCGATTGTGGTAGTGATGCTGCTTGACAGGGACTGGTATAGCAATGCATACACTAGATAGTATAGAATGCAAATGCTGCATATTTGAAAACAGAACGTAAGCTGATCTCCACTTGGCAAGTCCTCCATTGGAAAGAGACTTCATAGGACATATCATAGAATTGTGTATTTACAGTGTGTCAGTGACTTCCATTTTATTTTATCTTTTTTTATTATTATTATTTTTTAACTACTAGCCCTGAAATCATAAGCTACGCAACAATGTTTTTAACGAGCACTACACTTCCTGTGGAGGAAATTTGTCTATTTTTAATGATGCAAACAATATATTATTTTAGTATGCCTGTACTTTAATGGACAGTATGAATCAAATGACATTGCCTGGTGTGCCAGGAGTGCTTATACGAATACCAAAGAAATTTTGTTTCACTGTCTTTCAGCTTTGCTCTGAGCAATTATAAGTAATAAAGGGTCATCAGTGAACAGCACGTTCAAGAACACAGCAAGACTCATGAAATACATTGATTCTGAAATACTTCATTACAGATATTTCTTCATAAAAACCCTCCTACTTAGATTACACTGCATCGTGCTGAAGATGCTTCACAGAAACAAAGGACAAAGATAGTTTACAGAAGCAAATATGCGGAGGCTGCTAAAAGAATGTGGATGGCAACAAGCTGGGATTAGGACAATATGGAGGGTGAAGGATATAAAGATAAGTGTACTGAGAACAGCTCAAGGACATTTAGTGAGTAAGTGCTAAGATGTCTACAAGGCAAGTTAGAACTGCTTTGGGGGCTACTCCTCTCACAGGGTCAGAAGTTTACAGCAAGGAAGACTACTAGGCTTTGTGAAGAAGACTTTCATCCCCCGACCACCAGGAGGGTACCCCCACTGTTCACAACATGTGCAAGGGGGAGGAACTTCATGTTAAGGGATTCTCAGAAATACAATGAATATATACAAGAACTCCAGGATAATCACTGATTATGTATTAGTTCTGCGTATATCTGTACCAAGCTTTTGCCCTACGGTGTGCAAGTTAGGAGGAGCAATCCCCCTTGGACCTGGTGTATGCACAACGCTGAAATAAACATACCTGCTCTATATCTCTCAGGCTATAGAGTTTGATTTCCACACGTCAATGTTATGAATATTTTTGCACTGTTAAAAAGGACCACTGGGTATATTGGTTACACACTGTGGGGCTGGAGTTCAAGGAGCATAAAAAAAAACCAGTGCTCTCACACACAGGGTTTAAATTTTGTGTGGTCCTGTGTGGAGCTAGAAATTGTACACAATCACCCTTGAAGACCCCTTCCAACTCAGAATATTCTATGATTTCATGTCTTCTGGAGAAAAAAAAAAACAACAAAAAGGTTTCATCCATATTGTGAGCTAAGGAGTGAGCATTCTATACTATGTTCTTTACTATGAGAGTGGTGAAGTGCTAGAACAGGCTGCCCAGAGAAGTTGTAGATGGCCTGTCCCTGGAGGTGTTCGAGGCCAGGTTGGACAGGGCCCTGGTCAATATGGCCTAGTAAATGGGGAGGTTGGTGACCCTGCCTGGCAGGAGGGCTGGAGATTCATGATCCTTGTCCCTTCCAACATGGTCCATTCTGATTCTATAAAAATAAAAACCACTGTGGCAGCAATGAAAATAATGTGGTTTCTAGTATTCCTGTAATACACACTGACCATATGGAATTATTCTTTCACACCTAGATGAACATAATCTATCAGAATATTAGTTTCAAACATCAAGTCTTTCTGACAGAAATGGATCTACCCAAGTACAAAGTAAAAGAATCAGAGAGAAACAAGGCAGGAGGACCTGTGTCTTCCTGTCCTGTAAAGGATAAACTACTTTTGAAACACTCTTGACACACGTTTGCCTACCATATTTTAAAGCTAACTAAGAAAGCTGGCATTTCTTAATGAGACAATCTATTCTTGTCCTTTAATAATCCTTTTACAGTTTTCCTTAATGTATAGCCTGAATCTTTCTAGTTACAGTACAAATTCATAAATTGGCTTTTTTGCCTATTATTTCCTTAAAACTTAATTTCAAGGAAATACAAATGGGTAGACTGCACATTATTGTTTTTTTGTTTTGTTTTGTTTTGGTTAGGCAACAACTCAGTTAGTATTTTTATACTCACAATCCACCAGACAAGTATCTTAAAAATAAATTTGTACACAAACAGGCTACAAAAAGACAGTACTATCCCCCTTTCTTCATTTTAAATGTTTCTAATGTCAATAAAGGCTAACTTGCTTTATTTATTTATTTATTCATTCATTTATTTAGCACTATGCCAGCTTTAACTATATTTCATGCTTTTCTCAGTGGTGGCAACTGACAAGAGTTAACTGTACCACAAACTACATTCTAACATAAAGCTATTGAGCAACACTGAAATCATTTTCCAGGCCATTAGGTGCATTCCCCAACTAAAAGACCGATATGTTGATAATAGAATAGAGATAATTCAAACGAGTGCAGGTGCAAACCTGTAAAATGACAGAACACTGCAAGGATAATGGATTTTCAGCCACCACTTATAATCCTCTTCTTGAATGCTATGTTTGTGTTTTGTAAATTTCTCCAGTGCAACTGGCACATTATTGCCCCACAGTAAGAGCACTCAGAGAAACAAAAGAGTGAAACCAAATTCTGGGTGAAAAACTCAATTTCACAAAGAATTCTGGAGGGAATAGAGGAGGAGTCACAACATCTTTCAGAGCCAAATGATACGGTTTCTCTGGTATAAACAATATGACTGTGTTTACATGAATAAGGAACTCTCAACTAGAAATTACATTCATTTGTTTCTCGAGCAGTTGTGGCCTTGTGCCATTATATCTATTCAACCATGCAGTGATTCAAAACACGTAAAGGAAATAAAATTTCTTGACACATACTTATGAAAAAGGAAGCAGTAGAACTCAACTATGGTTACATCCAAAATGAATAGCAGGAAATCCCCAAATCCTTAACTCTTCTGATGCATTTTCATTAAGAACTGACTATTCAGCTCTTTAAAATCTATGATTGTTCCAAATTACTCAACACATTCACAATTTCTATGCAAAAATACTATAATGGTTATTTTGCAATAGATACTATGGCAACTGAAATGGCAGTGTTATGCAGAAACCTTACATTCAAACTTCCAAAACAACCCCTCCAATGCATAAATGTTAAAAGTTAAAGTTTTGAATTACTGTAACCAGAATATGCTTGTTTGATAGCACATATATTTCCACTGCATTATACAACTTTTTTTTACAAGAAACACAGCTAAACAATTCAATGAAAGAACCGAGCTAGGTGCCAGTTGACTGCTGAATTTCCTATACTAATCTCATACCCATCACACCATTTTTACTACTCTTCCTAAGCCTCACATTTAAATCATAGGTAATCCTGAAGCACAGCAGTACCTCTTTACAATTTCTGAACAGTCTTCCATACTCAGAAGTTTTGTCCTATGTGCAGGTATTCCATACTTACTAAAGGAAAGATAATCTAGTTACAGTAGAAAAGACTAAAAGCACTAACCAAACAAAAAAACCTACAATATACAGAACAGAATGCCCCCCAATTCACAGTTCATGCTGTGAACTGGAAACCTACCACTGCCTGACTTAAAACTGAAGACATTTAAATTGCAAACATTTATTACTTAGTTTGCTCTAAAAGTAGTACCTCCTATTTATTTCCATGGAAACTACAAATGCTACAAAGAACACAGTAACACTACTTGATAGAGCAAATTCTCAGCTTCAAAATACCGTTTTTCAGCATAGTCATTACTATTAGCTATGCATTTTCACTAGCAATGAATAAGAGCCTGTGTGCCATACTCATAAAAGCCCGCAGCAGTGCAGGTGAACAGTTGTTTCACTGATGCTACGACAGCATTGTTGATAGGAAAAATGTTGCCCACACAGTCCATATTTCACCAATTCAAACAGATGACTCCAAATTGATTCATATGGTATGGTGGGAGTAGTAAGTAACACAGTCCAGCAAAGATTGGCAATGTGCTTTATGGTCTTTAAACTGGTATAGGGCTTAGCATTATCTTGTCACAAGAGAATGTCTTCCTCTCTGGCATGACTCAAAGTGTGAGCCTTTAGCTTAGACAGTGTCATGACACCAAGCTGAGTGGTGCAGTCAACATGCAAGAGAGAATGGGTGCCTTCCAGAGGGATCTGGACAGGCTTGAGAGATGAGTTCATGCCAGCCTCATGAAGTTCAACAAGCCCAAGTGCAAGGTTGGGACAATCTCAAGCACAGATACAATTTGGGTGGAGAATGGCTTGAAAGCAGCCCTGAGAAGAAGAATTTGGGAGTGTCTGTTATGAGCCAGAAGTGTGCTCTTGCAGACCAAAAGGCCAACTGTATTCTGGGTTGCATCAAGACAAGTGTGACCAGCAGGTCAAGGGAGGTGATTCTGCCCCTCTACTCTCCTCCTGTAAAACACCATTTGGAGTACCGCATCCAGTTCTGGGGTCCAGAACACAAGAAGGACACTGAGCTATTGGAACAGGTCCAGAAGAGGGCCACAAAGATGATCAGAGGGCTGGAGCACCACCCCTGCAAGAACAAGCTGAGAGAGCTAGGGCTCTCCAGCCTGGAGACGGTTCTGGGAAAAACTTCCAGTACCTGAAGGAAAGCCGAGGAGGAATTTTTTATAAGTATATGTAGTGACAGGACAAGGAGAATTGGTTTAAAACTGGAAGAGGGTTTGACTAGATATCAGAAAAAAATCTTTACTGCATGGGTGGTGAGACACTGGAACAGGTCAAACAGCCCAAACCATTCTATAATTCTATGACAGAGTCAGAGCTGATGGTTTGTCTGGGATGATGCAGAAAGATTACACCTTTCCTATCCCAAAAGACAGTCCACATCATGTTACCCACTGAGTGCTGCATCTTGAACCCTTCATCAATGAGGAATTCACAGGATGCCCTTCCACAGACTGCTGTTTTGACTCCAGTTCATAGTGGTGATGGCATGTCTCATCACTGGTAATGATATGATTCAGAAAACCGTCACCTTCAGCTCTGTATTGGTTCAATAGATCCTGACAAATTTGCACATGCTGTTCTTTCGGTTCATGTAAGCACTCAAGGGACTGACCTGGCACAAACTCTGCAAAATTACAACACTGCCACCATTGTTTCCAGTGCATCAAATCCAGTAATAAGCTCCATACAGAGATGCCTGGTTGTATTTCCCCAATTTGTGCAGAAGAGCTGGTTGAAACATTTTCGTGGTGTGATAGCGATGCACAGCAATCTGGAATGTGGCTTGCCTTCAGTGTTACTGTTACCACTGTTGAAACACACCACCCATCACCTCACTGTGCTCACAATAGCTATTTGGTCTGCATGGAGGAATTCAGTTCTACACTTTCTGCTTCTTATGCACTTCCACATCAGATGCCATTTGTCAGACTGCCCCTCTGCTGCCATCTGTCACACAGCAACAAATGGAATGTAATAAGATATTGGTGAGATGATTCACCCTCTACTGTCATACCACCAACATCTGCTCCTGACATTGCGTGACAACATAATAAAATAGGAGGCATTACTTTTGTAGCAACCCTTCACTCTGACCAGGCCAAAAGCATGTAAAACACCGCAAAAATATTCAGAAACTAAATTAAGCAGTGAATACACTCATTTTGATCAGAAAAAATATCCTCCTACTATACAGTTTTTAATTTGTGTGCTCATATATCATTCACCAGGCATTTACTCTTTCTGAAAAATCAGGAAACCAGGAGAATGTGAAAGACGGATGAATAAATTTGAAGAAATGTATTTAAAATCTCCATATAAGTCAAGTAGGAAAGAAGTGGGAAGCACAGTTAGACAGGCAGGGGACATTGCACACTGAATTGGCATTATACATGTCTGAGGGTTTCTCTTTCTCGAACAACTCATCTACAAGATGTTTCAAAATACTGACTGAGGGAACAGTGTAAAACTAAATGGAAATAAACAAATAAACAAACAAACACCCCAGCAACAAAATGAGATTCTGCAGTCCTTTGCTTTATATAGAATGTACTGCCATATTATGTCTGATAAGAAATAATTAAAAGGAAAGGGCAGTTTTAACTTGGTTTTCCTTTACAATTCCCATTGAAGTTTTATGCTTATCTTTATACAAATGTTTAGGAACTGTGAATCAAATAATTCTAATGTTGTTATAATGTGATGGTAAAGAGCACAGTGAATACATTACCTAAATATATGCTTTTTAAGTCATAGGCCTGTATTGGCAACAGTCCATTACAAATCTCACTTTTTTGGCTAAAACGTGTAATTCTTCAGCATCACATAACTCTGGATTTTACTTGTACAAGAGGTTCTTGTTAGTTTCACAAGTAATTATTTGGAATTTAAACAGCTGTCCACGTTATATCTGTCAGTAGCTTTTCACAATTATGCCATAGTTCTCCTTTAAGAAATGTGAAATTAATTGCAGTTCCTTAAAATACAATTAAAAAACACAAATGGAATTGTCATTTGTTCTGTCTGGTTCAGAAGAAAAAAATACATATTTTTTTCCCAGACAGAGAGAAGATTCCATCTCCTTTCTTCTGCAAACCTTCAAATTTATTCTCAGCTGTGGAAATACGCTGTCATCATATTATTAGCTAGACAGTTGTGAAAACAGATGTATAGACAAACCGTAACACTATTTACAATTACAATTAGTTTTTTTAATCATTTCTTTAGTTACTGGTAGTATTATTTCACGCATGCTGAAAGGACATGGTAAAACAAAACCCTGACTGTGACTCTTGACACCTCTGGCAGATCTCAAGTATATTTTGGAATTGCTTTTCTTTGTCTTGAAAACCTTGAACTAGCAAAATAACCCCATTTGAAGTTACAGTGAAAGCAAAACAACCTCAAGAATATTTATGAAAAAATATTCTGGAGATGAGCAATATTGAAGTTTCTCTTACTAAAGCTCAATCCATTTAATTTGATATTTCTACATCTTGACTTTATAAGAAAAATATGCATGTGTGTAACTAAAATGCCCAAGTATTGAAGTTTCCTTCTGTAAGTGAATGCTGGAAGCTTTACAGTTTTTACTACTGTTCAGTCACCATGTCTGTCTTTCAGGTTGGCAGCCTAGAAGGTGGCAGATTAAATTCATATTGTTTATTTTTTGTTAAAAGCCTCTGATAGCACAGCCTTTGAAGTCAAACTTCCCTCTTGAGTCTTGTCCTGAGATGCTATATAAAATTACACTTTATAGGTCATAACTAAATCTACTTTAAGCAAGTGATTTTATCTATACTGCCACATCAACACAGATTTATGAAATTCACCCTTCTATGGCTTCCATTTCTCCTTTCCTTTCTCAGTCTTACAATTATAATCTTTTTTTTTTTTTTTTTTTTTTTTTTTTATGTTCCACAGGTAGTTTACATCTTAAAAAAACTTTCCCTAACAGTGGAATTGTCCTGTTTGCCAGTTTTGCCAAGCTTTTAACCCTTTTGGTGAAGTAATAGGAACGAGTTGCTACGAAGTGTTTTCTTCCTAGAGACATCTAGGAAGATAGAAGACTTTCAGTGGAATACACAATGTTGGAGAAATATCAATATATAACCAGATTTTAGTTCTGCAGCTGTAGCTTATAATCATCTTTCATAACAAACACACTTTAAAATCAGTGGTCCATGAATACACTAAATCAGTTAAAAGGAAAGCTTGTGCAACAACCTCAATGATTCTATAGGGAAAAAAATCCAGTTCAAAAACATAGGTCTACAAGTATATAAATGTGGAACAAAAGAAACAAAACAAAATAAACAAACAACAAAAAAATAAAAAATAAATCAAGGATTCCATGAGCTCACTGCAGAACTACTCAAGAAGTACATTACCAATATAGAATAAGTCTTCCCTGATCAACTTAACTACAGTCTGTGGAAATTAAACTACGTCCAAGTTTGAAGCAGGAAGTAAGAGACTTGCAAAGCCATCAGACTGTGTTGATTATTCTGTAGTGCAGTGGTAACTTTCAGCAACATCTGGTATTATTTCTATATATTTCTATACGTAGTTGGTAGAAACTATCAGAGTATTTTTAAATAGTAATTGCCTCATGTTAATTAATGGCACCTGAAGGAATACTAACAGAAATTAACATATTCTCCATTTCTCATGAGAATCAATGTCTACAGAACATGCTCTTTTTTCTTTCAATATAGGGACAGGGACAAAGGGACTGTATGAGCTGGCTAAAGGTCAGAAAACACTGAAAGAAAAAATGTTCTTTTGAACCAGCTGGAAGGCAACAACTGCGGGTTCCTCAAGGACAGGGTCACAGCAATGTCCTTGGTATAGTGTAGCTGCATGTTTGTAAGAGAAGAGAAGGAATAAGGACTCACTACAGGAATTCTCTTCATTTCTCACTACAATGCAAGTTTATGAGACTGAATTCGTGAGCAAGAAAAATTCAATATTTGTTTCCATGATATATTACATGCTAAGCAGATATTGCATCTTGTGTGAGTTATTACAAGCATTATTTGCAAAAAAATATTTAACAGGCGCATCGTGCTAATACCTGATAAACAATGCTTACATAAATGCTAAACATAGAGCAAATTACTTATAATTTGCTAATACCTAGTTTCCTAATATCCTTTAACAATGAAGAACAATATATATATATATATATATAGAGAGAGAGAGAGAGAGAGAGAAGAACAATATATATATACATATATATATATATGTTGTTCTAGTTATTGTATATATATTTTATATCACTCATCTACAGTCTGCTTTTCCTCCTTGGGCACAAATGCACTTAATCTAAAATCAAGTAAGCTAAACAAAGGCAGACACTGGCTGATACATTCATCATACTAATTATGTGTTGCATGGTATGTTTCTTCCATCAAGTGCCTCCTACGTATTTGATATAAACCTTTCAAATCAAAAAGAAGAAAAATGAAAACGAGTCTCTAAGCCAAGCTACATGATTGAGAGCATCACTTATCCTAGTGTCACTGAACTACAAAATCAATTAGTGTCTTCTATCATCTTCAGAAAGTGCTATCTAACAGTCAGCCTGCAACAAATTACACTAGATATTCCAAAAAGCAATTTCTTCTTCCATTTAGGATCAGGATGTAGGTAAATTGACCCTTTCTGTGTATGCTCACAGTGTAAGAAAACAGGTCACTTTTCATATGCAAACCTTTCAAAAAGGTTCTGAAAGACCTGACAAGATGAACCACGGTGTAATTTAAATTCTGGCTCAGGAACTTATGAAGGAATATTTAACCGAGGTGTAATTTCTATGTAAAGTAACTTTCTGTAGATGCATTAGTACGTCATATAATTTAAACAGTGGAATTGACCTCGCTCCTAAATGGATTTAAAAACAAAACAAACAAACAAAAAACCCTAGACAGTATTTTCTTGAGTAAACAAATCTGCACTGCTATTTCATTACCATATTCAGTATCTCTGTTTTCTCTGTTTCAATTTCCCAAATGTGAGTAATCATCTCAGTGTCAAGAAAATGTCCGATTCCTTTTTCATAACATTTTCCCAAAATTTATCTGACGGTGTGTCCAAGTTTCACAGTACTGACCACATCCTAACAATAAATCCTTCCCCCTTTCCACCATCAGTTTGGAAATAAAACACATTTCTCAAAGTATGTGGAAAAGGATTATATTGCTGGAAAAACAAACAAACAAACAACACAAAACAACAACAAAAACTATCTAGAAGACAAGAGAGCTATTTTCCTCCTGTGTTACTGCTCTCACCATAGCCTGAGACACAACTTTGTTCTGAACATGAGGGTACCTCTATTTACTCTGTAATTTTGTCGTTTCTTACCTATTTCTGAATGGAAGTCAAGCAGCTGACTTTTAGCTGCAACACTTCATAATGGAGGTACAGACATTCAGAAAGAAATCCTTGCTTTCATTCACCATTTCAGACAGCTGAGCTATCTAAGACAGCATTCACTAGCTTAAACTAGTATTTGGAATTTAAATCTGGCAACTTTCAGTAGGAAACCTTTGTCTGAAAGCTGCATGAAGCACATGCAGTTTTGCTGATGCACATAAACTACTGCAAAGCCTCTTTATGCATAAGCGTTCCTTCTGTGACAACAGATATATGACAGCAATCTGCCATTTACATGACACAGACAAGTATTATGTTGTGAGGAAGGAGAAATAAGAAATCTACGAAGTTTTCTTTGCCTTTCTTTCCTCATAACAGGGCCTATGACTTTCCTTCCTGCCAGGAACCATTGTCCTGAAGGTCAGCCTGTCATTGCACTTTTGAGACCATCAGTAACAAATTTCATGGGTGATGTTCAACATTTAACCTATTTTAAATAAAAAGAATGAAATACCTCTGCTTGATTTCCTATTTTGGTAATCAGGATAAAGCATAGAGATATAAACAATTTCCTGGGCTGCTAAGTACTCCATTGGGGGTTGGCTTTTACTTATAATCCACTCATTTTTCCATGTTTAAATTCAAAACATAATACGATGTAATTTTTGCACAAGGAAATATACGAGTCCACTCTTAGCTGGCTATTTTTTAAAGGAGATGACCTAAACTCTGAACAACCGAGGCATTCAATGCTTAAATATCCTGACATCTCAAAAATACATAGTACCCAATTAGTTATACACAGGTACAAATTTAGCAGATAGAACAACACAGAGAGAACAGTGGATTTTACAGTCCTTTACATAATATTTGTTTTGAATGTGTCCTTTGTGTATTCACTGTAGTTTCCCCTTGTGTAGATGTCACATTACTAACCTAGTAATTGAATGTTTTTTAAAGCCAAAACAAAAATTAAAAATTTTGGCAATATTAGACAGTCTTTAAAAAGTCTGAGGGGAAAAAGGTACAGTATCCAAAAGAATTGTAAATGGTCCAATTTTCCTCACTTTAAAATAAGCAATAGCTTATAAGAGTCTTTCATTCCTCCTTCATTCTCCTTCCTTTTGTCTCAGGGGCCACATAAAACTGTGACTGTCCTGCTAGCTAAAAGAGCTTGGGTACAACTTCAGGTGTCTGCCAGAAAAGGATGCTTCTGAATGACATAAAGTATTCCCAAGCTTCAAGGGTACGTTTGGTTTCTCTGCAGTAGTGAATATTTATATGAAGGGTTTTGCTGCAGTGGAACAGGGAGGGAAATACTGCTATGACTTTTTTCCTGAATTTTTATATTCTGCCAGAAATGATATTTATTATTCTGAAAGAAGCAGTAAAACAAATAATGCACCTGGATTTATATCCAAGATCTTTACACAAGACTCACTTTAGTACCAATCATTCTTGCATGCAAATCATCTATATTCCATTTAAAGCTACTATATCTATTCTTTATGTACATATATGTACACAAGCTACAACATACTTATTTTTCCCCTGATGCTTTTAAGAAGTACCTCCCGTAAATCTTCACCTAAGCAGGAAAACACGAAGCAGCAAGCATTAAATTCAAGCAAGAATTATAAGATTAAAATTCTTAAATTCTTAGGTTTTTTTTTTGTTTGTTTGTTTGTTTTTGCATGTTGTGAATATCTGCAGGTATGCAAAAGAAAGGGATGTGAAAAGTCTATGTGACTGACTGCCTAACTATGACGTGGATGTCACCCACATCAACAGTTGCCAGTAACTCTATTCTTAGTACAAATACCATGCAAGTCACATTTATGTCAAGATGTTTCTTGGGGAGACAAGTGCAGAACTGCACTGATCTTGTTTACAGAGAAATAATGCCCCCTTGGTTTTTGTTTTCTTTTTATGGTCTTATCTAAGATCAGATGCAAACTTATACAACATTAAAATTTAAGAAAACACTCTCCAATATAGTAGAGACTCAATCTTTTAAAGAATTGAATGCATGTTACATTTATGACTAGGAATGAATTCTTCAGGCACAGAGACTTCCACATGATAAACCAGGCTACACCATCTGAGCCTACATGCTTTCCTTCAGTGTAAAGGAACAAGAACACCCTGCTTTCCTTTGGCTTGGAAATGCCAGCAGAAAAGGATATAACATCTTACTGATTCTATTCCTTTTGCTAATGAGGGTTTAATGGATACTCAGAAAATTGACAGTCTCGTGGTGAAAGAGTACTTGATGCATCTTTCATTTTTCTGCCATGCAGATGGATGAAAATTATTTTATAACAGTGAACATTGTTTTACTACAGCAAACACACAGAAAATGTTACACGGTGAATGGAAACAAACCCAGATTTATAAACTATTATACAAATATCTATTAAAAGAAAAATCTGATTTTTCTTAGAAGCCATCTAATAAAATATTTATGTAGCCATACCATACAACTGAAATGAAGGTGCAGTATCTGGAGACACAAACAATCTTAGAATTCCCCTTGTTTCTCACTTATTTATCAGCACAGTAAGATGAGAAACACAATAGGTGGATGGCTCAAGTCTATACAGTAACAAACAAGGGTATTTGCAAATCTTTTTTAAAAAACTGCAAAGTGACATCACTCACAATGTGAACAGCTCAAATATTCTCAGTACATACTCAGTATATGATTAGCATACATTCTAGGCATTTCTCAACTCAAATCAGCCCGGAGAAGGCATGGCATACCATGTGTCATTACACTTACGAGTAGCCCATTTTCCATTTCTCATGTTGGCATTTCCTGCATTGCTTCATTCTTACGAAAAGTACATTTAGCAATGAGTTTTAAGCAGACAGCATACAACAAAAAAAATGTACTTGTATAACTGCTTTCATCCACTGATGTATATATTAGTATATTCTCACTGCTTTCCTCTTAGCAGAAGAAATAATAAAAGAAATAATTTTAAAATCTTATCCTGTAATTTGTTCATGAACTTTCCTCTTAATCTTGCTTTCCTATTCATGCTGCTGTTATTGTCATATTAGGAGATAACTTTAAACAAGTTTATCCAACTGTCAGTTGAAAATATTGCCATAAAATATGCCCCTTTCAGCACAAGATATACATATGCTCTCTGAAGCTTTCCCATTGTGGCTCTTGTCTTTCACACATTTGGAGTACAATTATCTCCTATCGACTCAACTATTCTCCAGGCGCTGGTTGGCTTGCACTGCAGTTCCCTATTAGCACCACTTTGAGATTGAACTAGTAGAGCATGGAAAGTTTGCTTTCCAAGCTGAAAGCAGCCCTATGGAGCTTAGGATTCCCATTTTTGGGTTCACAGCCCAGTCAGCCCTCAACCCATATCAGACAGCACTTTTCTACCTGCAGTCTTATGGGATCCCAAGCTCCCAGGTGCAAACACGCAAAGTCAAAACCTCAGGGATCTTATGTCAAGCATTCTTAGCAGGTGTTATTTAAATTGGTATTATAAATGCTAAGCATTTTCACATCACAATGGGCAAGCTGTTCCCCTAAGTAGCTGTTTGGCTATTAGAAATGTGGATTTTAGTGTCTTTTTTTTTTTTTTTTTTCCTATATTTTTTGGAAAGCTTTAAAGTTATTTACTTCTGTATTTAAAGGAATGATTTATATGAAATTGGTCAATCCAAATTAATTATCTATCTGCAGCAAACACATGATTCTTTTTCAGTTCTTTTTTGACATATCGGCAGGCTGCAGTCTTTTTTGGATTTTTAGGAACTCATCACTTGTTTCCTCAGTCAATTTTTTCCTTCTGACCAACGAGGACATTTGTTTTAATATTTATTTTCAGACCTTTTTTCCACAAATTTTTACTATTCTCATTATATTTTTTCTGGATCCAAACTGTCTCTTCAGTAGCTGTTGAGATGGGGTATTAGAGACACAGAAGAGTCTATTTAAACAGATTCACATATATAACAAAACTTCAGAAAACAAAAGGTTTTTCAACTAGTAGGGAAAAAAAATTAAAAAAAAGGTAGTCAGAGCAAAACTGTAAGCTATGCTAAAAGACTTAGGAACTGAAGGAGTTGGAAGTTCCACTAACTAATTCATCAGGGCGTGAAAGAGAGCAGATTTTAAGCTTTTAAACTTTTTTCCCTTGGCATCGCTAATGGGCATTTCCTAAAGCCTTTCCAAAGATAACACTCTCCTAAGTAAAACAAGCAAATGTTGCAGAGGCAAGAAACTTACATGGCTAAATTATAAATTAGATCATTTAGTTTGATTATCATCTAGGTCATGTAAAAATTCATAACACTGAGGAAAGTTGTGCTCTTCAGCTTCTAGAAAAGTCACAGGATAAAAAAAAAAACTCTGAACTTCATTTGCTGAAACAGCGTATTAACAACAGCACACTGAAGATCAATGTTATTTATTGAAGAATGCTTGCAATGTTATTAAATGAAAAATAATTGTTAATTGTAGAAAAGAATTAAAAAAACAAACAAACAAACAAAAAAACAACAAGGATCGAGGCTTATGAGTTACCCTCACCATGAACATGAAAACAAGATTTTCTTTAGAAACAGTGTTTATATTTCCTCAAGAAATTTGGAAGGGATAAATATTATTTATCTGTTATTGAAGTAAAAATATATATGGTACCCAAACACAGCAAGGACCAGGGCATGCCAAAGCCAAACAAAATTCTCCTTTCCATATTAACAGGGCATTTATGAGCTCATCTGATTTAACACTAAATATCTGCAATAATTTAGCTTGATCTGATTGTCTAGATTTTTTATTTATTTATTTTTATCTACCAATTAAAAGAACTAGATACTTCCAGGATGTATTAGACCTTTCAGTGAGATTAGAGATCAGAAAGAACAAAAGCAGAATAAACTGCTTGATAAAACCTCCTCTAGTACTGAAGCAGAAGAATGTGATTTATCCTTCTTTTATTACACAGAATGCACTATTTTCAATTACCTAACCAGGATATGGGTTATGCATTGGTATATCTGTGACAGGGAGATTCTATTTGCCTCCAACATCTAAGAAAATCTGAAAGGTTGAAAGCAGAAGCCTACAGGAATATTGCAGAACAATTTATCTTCCATAGCTGAAGCAGACAGGCATTCCTCCCACAAAGGATTATAACAGTCTCCACAATGGAAAACACCTACCTGAGAAAAAGAGATCTAAACTACTGGTTTAAGCTACTCTATAGATGAAGTTATTTTGTACTTTTGTGGGATGACCTAAGAATACTCCTGCAGCTGAGGGGAACTTCAAAGATAAAAAGAGATGGTGATGGCAGGTGATGGCAGTTGAAAGATTATTAATCTCACAAAAAATTATGTTTTTTATATCTGAAAAGAAACAGATTAACTTACCTACTAGATGTAAAGGTAGTAGATCTTCTAAGATGTCCAGAGAAATGGGAGGTATATGGGAGAGGTCAGTTAGTGTAATTAACACTGTTAACAGTGTATCACTGGAATAGGCTCTGCAGGGAGGTAGTTGAGTCACCATCCTGGAAGCATTTAAAAACTGTCTGGATGTGGTGCTCAGGGACACGATTTAGCAAAGCATTGTTAGAATTAGGGTAGTATGGTTAGGTCATGGTTGGACTCAATGATCTTGAAGTTCTTTTCCAACCTGAGCAATTCTATGATTCTATAGAAATGTAAAGTAATGCATCCAGGGAAAACTACTTAGGACATCCGTCCATACTGATAGTTGCAACTACAAAAAACAGAGTTTGCAGTCATTGTCAGCAGTTCCAGATCACTGGCAAAATGACAAAGATTCAGTGATAGACAGACTGGAAGAGTTATTAGGAACAAAATGGAGGATGTCATTTAGCCATTCTTTAAAACTTGAATACTGAGAGATATTTTGGTCTTAGAACATGCCTTAGAACACTCTGAGCTAGAGAGGACAAGTAAAGTCAGGGTTTGGTGAGTTTCTTTTCTGAGGGTCCAGAAAGATGGGCAGCCTTGGTTCTTCTCATAGATCTATTTTTACAACCATTCAGTATTTCTTTCTTAGACGAAGGAGCATGAAGAGAAGTCTCACAGTCAGTACATAACAGGAACATCTTCTGGGTTAATAACATGTAAGACAAGTTAAACGTAGAGCTTTTATTCACCAAATCCAACAATGCTAGAATTGAGGTCAGCTGATGTAACATGGACAGACTGGTTTAAACTAGAAAGTACTTCTTTGAAAACACAGGTTGTTACTACAGGATAGCATCAGCAGGATCAGAAAAGTATTAGATTTTGTGGACAACAGATTAATAAATGGATAGTGTTAAAGTTAGGGAAGGTGCCATCTCCCTACATCCCTGAGGAAAGTGTCCTGACAAACGTCCTCTCCCTAAACAGCATTCCCCCACTAATGTTGTCGAAGGCAGAATACCAGCCTTGATAGACCACTGCTATGACACAGCAGGCTTTTGCTATATCCTGATTTCCAAAGACCTCTTTGCATGACAGTAGTTATTGAAAGCCATAAGGATTTTGTATTTTCCACCCTATCAATCATCATGAAATATATTACACAAGACAGGAACCAAATTTTAGACTGGGTTACTTTATAAAACACCAACATTACTATTTATATCAATTAATGGTGATCTTATCAAAGGTATATTACATTGATTCATGATGATGTATTTGTCCATGGACCTATGCCAACTTCTTATATTGTTCTGATTCTTAACTGTAGCTCTACTGTTTTCAATAAAATTGATGTCAGGATGAGAAGCCTGAAAATAACTATGACATCCTCTTTGGTATTTAAAATACCAGGACACTGACTTTCTTTTGGTTTCCCGAAATTTTTCCATTTAATGTAAACTTATTTAAAAAAACAACACTAACACATCAGTAAGCATAATACATGCTTTCAAAATTACTACCATATCCTTCGTTTAGCATATATATCAGCTCCTGTTGGATTCTAGTTCCTCATTATACTTCACTCTTGAACTTACACAAAACATTAATGCAGGATATTCTTGAATGCTATTAAAAAACATGAGTAAAAAATAAATTCTCAGGACTACTTTAAATATTCTATTTTTTTCCCCCTATTTTATTTAGAAAAGGTCCTCTTTGCTATCCTAAACTTAGTTTTCCTTGTTTTCCTTTGCTTGCCATACCATTTTTATACTACTTGCAATTATGAGTTCACTTATGTGAATCTTTTTTTGTTTGTTTTTTTTTTTTCCCTCTGGAAATATTTTTCAATTATAAATATTTAATGAGTAGTTCCATGTCTTACTTCTTTGATCATGCATTATGAATAGCTAGTAGTATTCCATAGTCTACTATTTCTCATGTATGTAATGTCCTACCAAGTTTTTAAGTGTGTTTGTTCTTAGTGTGTAGGTTACTACATTCACTTGTTTTCTGAACATACTTTAAATAAATTGTTTGAAAAGTTTAGTGGAACGTTGAAGAAGTATTTCAGTAACTTTACCATGATTGTCAGAATCTATTTAAGATCATATTATTCATGTCTTTATTCAAATAAAATCAAATAAAATATCTAGTCAAGTAGAGGTTTAGGTCCTAAAGGAAAGTTCAGTTCTAAGAAAAGATGTCAGCTGAGGCTGTAGGCAAGAGTGGCATTGATTTTGAGTTGCATTCACTCAGGAATCCAAAATACTTTGATGTTTTACACTACTGTAAATAGTACTAACAGCTTAAAAAGAAACGCACATACACAAAAAGACAAGAACTGAAGATCTTTATGTCACACATGGGGAAAGAAAGGGCAGAATTCTGGAAACAGAGAACAGTATCTGTAGAATCGATTTGATCTAACTATTTCCCTTGGGCAGCTACTACTGGTGAAATGATATGCCAGCAAAATTGCTTTCCAGAAGCAACAGCAGCTGGTGCAGGAGTAGATGAGAATAAAAGCAGAGCACAAAATTACAATAAATACAGCAGGCTGATTATGCAGGGTTTAAACACAGCTAAGAAATACGGATTCGGTTAAATGGATTAGCTTAATTTGTACACTTGTATTTAATTTGTCACTTTGTCAATAATTAACACAAAAGACAGCAACCAGCTTAGTAAGAAATAAATGAATTTGGTTAGAGGTGAAAGTCAGGGTATAAAAGGATATCAAATTGGAGAAAACATATAAACTGTATTCCCTCTTTTTATTATTTCTTTTTTTCTGTTAATACTAATTAGTACATTAAAACCATATTTTTAAGGACATTTAAATCATTTTGATACCAGGAAAAACCACAAGCATAACTTGGAGCAGCACTCTTGCAGGAAAATGTTAGGATTCTGCAGTTCAGAAAATGGTCTAATGACAAATGTTAAGAAACACTGCAAACTGAATCAGTCAATGTATGACTGTATTACAACGAATAAAAAATGGTTTATGATGATTTCAAGTACCATATTCTTCATCAGGGCAGAAAAAAGAAGACTTTAATATGCATTGACAGTATTTAGAAGCATCTTAAGCACATTACAGAATGTCTCCTTTATTCCTGAACTGCAGATTCACTTTCTTTCGTTCATCTCAATAGTTCTCACAGCAAGCCTTAGTGGGATCCAGAGACTGGGAGCCAGTTGATTATTCAAACATCATTACAACCATACTGGTTCACATCAACTGAGCATTCAGGCATTACTGTCAACAAGAACTGCCACAGGGAAAACATTCAACCTATTTTCACTGGATATATTTACATTGGTTGTTTTTACTTTTGTTTTGTTTCTGTCCTTTCTCCCTCTCCTCTCCCTTTCCTATTATGTTTTGGTAATATGTGTTGAATTATAGCACAGCCACAACAGACAATTACATAATATTTGTATATGTGAGGAACAAGTTACTGCAATCACCAGTAAAGCTGTCAAAAACTATACTACAGCTATGAAATCATTGTAAATGTGTAATTCCACATTTATTAACCAACACACTCATCTAAACAAGTGAAGTTAATCTTTTCATAAACTCAGGAAAACTTGATTTCACAAATCTGCATGTGAATTTCTTGTAGCTTGCATTTAATTTTCTATTTAAACTAGGTGAGAAATAAAACAGTTCTGCAATAGTATGAGATAAAAGCATTATGATGGAAACGTGAAAGAAAATAACCTCCAAGAGGTCTCTCATCTGTAGTATTCTTTTTTACAGTTCACTCTCCTGACTCTTTCCACTGACTATCACAATTTACTTTTTCCTCCAGTAGATTTCATGTCTTAACTTCCCCAAACATGTTTTTGTTTTGCATAGTCTACCTTATAGGGTAGTTTGTTAGACGAAATGTTCTGAGAATATATGTTCAAGAAACTGTACTGTGAGAAGTGGTGAGTACTATCCATTATAAAAGAGCACTTCCATTAAGGATATATGGCAAAAACAGACCCAAACTAAACTTCTTTGTTTTCAAGATTGAAGGCTTAAAAAACAAGAACAGTTGCAGCCTTAAATTCAAATGACCTTCTATTAACGTAAAACATGAATGATAAAGATGACAGCTAATACAAATATTTATTGAAACACATGTACCATGAATAATTAACAACAGATAGTGCAAAATCCAACCATTGTTGTTGGGTGTTTTTTTGCAAAAAATAATGATAACATTTTTCACTTGATGCAAACACAAAACACAAAATCAATAGTAAGTGAAAACAAGATGATGTGCAAACTTGTTTTCCAAGAAATCAATAATCAGCATCTTTTTAAAATGCCAGATGAAATCTCAACCTGGTTAAGTTGTCATTTGTGCAATCTACAGTATCTTCGCAACACAACAAAACATTTTATGAACTTTTGAGATGAAGAAGTATGTAAGCCTTCATCAACAAAGAAACACAGAAAAATGAATGTTACGTTCAACTAAAAATCTGAAAGAATAAAGTCTGGATTATTAATAGCAGAAGAGAGGAATATTTATTTAAGTTGCTCAAATGAAATGTATCAGAATTGTCCACAACAATGCATATAGTAAGAGACTACATTAAAACGACAGGTAATAAATAACAAACTGTTCATATTGGAAATGGAAGTGAAATGGTTTTACAGGCCAACCCACATATAAAGCCAGCATAAAAATTCCTACTCAGATAAGAACATGGAACATCTGGATTTTGACCATATATCACATGTACTTTCAGTCACCAGAGAATAAGAGTACGCTAATGTAAGGTGGGATAATACAAAGATGGTAACAGATATTCAAAAGGTTATTTATAGGGAAAAACTCACCAATATGGACGCCTTCACTGGGAAATACTAAGGCAATCTCCACCAGGGAGCAATCTCCAAGAGATGCTGCCTTAGTAGTGGTCAGCCCTTAAATGAGGTCTAGAGGAGGTGCAGTCAAGCTCCACCACCCCTTCCAGGAGCACAGCTAAATTACTCTCACCTGTGCTCCCACAGCTGACCCGACACTTGCCTCAGCTGATTAATCAGAGGTTCAGGCTGTGATTACCAATTTCCCATACAGCTAGAAAAAAAAAGCTACCAGAGCATTTGATATTACCCACAGTCCACCTTATGCTTCTAAGTAAGGATATACAGAAACAGGAACAATAGTTTTGGGTACAGTGACCTTTTCCTTCTGTATCAGATTTGACAGGCAAGAGTTTTGTAAAGGTACATCATAAAAAATGAAAAAAAAAAAAAAAATGAAAAAAGAGAACAAATATTTTAAAGAAAACATATTGCTTACATAAATAGAGTCCTAAGGGAAGACGTATCCATACAAATTATAGCTAGTATAATGAAATAATTCAATTTCACCTCAGCACAGATCTTCATTCATGATATCATTTTATCCTGCCTAGGCTAATGCAGTAATTTATTTCATGGCTCCTTAAAATCCCATTTTTTTGGAGCAGGCAGCTGAAATACAGACAGTCCATATTCATCTGTCAGATAATTCCCATTCTTCTTCAAGATTACATTCAAAATAGTTTTTGTTCTCACAATCCTGAAAATAATAGCTTTCCAGCTTTCTCAAAAAGCTTGTTTCTTACCCCTTCTCATTTGCTGAAATCTTTTTATTCTTTAACATTACATACAATGTCACGTTCCATTCCACTAAAATAGCTTTTACTAGCTTCTGCACCTCATAACTCCTTAGTTTAGAAAGAAATGTACAGTACTGAAAAGATGTGACATGGTCACCTTAGAGCCTTATTTTCTCCAGGTTAAACAAGATCATTTCCCTCAGCCTTTCTTCATAAAAGACGTGCTCCAGCTCTCTTATCCTCGTCAACTTAGTGTCACTGTCAAATTTGCTGAGTGCGCTTGATCCTACTATCAAAGTCATTGATAAAGATGTTTAAGATCACCAGTTCCAAGATGAACCCCTGGGGGACATCACTCATCCCTGGCTTTTACTTGGACATAGAGCTTATAGGTGGATTTGTTCCGTGATCTTTCCAGGCTCACAGGTCTTAGCTCCCAAGGTCTTCTTTTCCACACCTCTTAAAAATAGGTGTGATGTTTCCCTTTTTCCCAGTCACCCAGCAGAAAGTGGATAACAGTTATAAACTACAAAATGGGAGATTTAGATTAGAATTTAGAAGGAAATTCTTTATTCAGGTGGTGAGTAAAGAGCATGGTGAGGCACTGGCACAGGCTGCCTAGAGAAGCTGTAGGATGTGTGCGAGGCCAGCTTGGTGTTTTGGGCAGCCTGATCTGCTGGCAGCCATGGCTATGGCATGGGGCTGGAACTAGATGACATACAATAATTTCCAAACCAAGACATTTTGTTGATATTCTGTGAAATAGTTCCATTTCTTATTTGTAACAAAGAAAGAAAATTTTAATTCTAATACAAAGCATAAAAACATTTTTCTCCTTTTCCTGGAAGGGCATGAAAGCTGGGCATACGTCAGAGCTAATCAGCTCACGCTGGTTTGTCTCCAGTTACAATTCTTATGCAGTAGTTACAATTCTTATGTAGAGTTCTTGGTGCTATACCCACATTTCAAAAAGATTCTTACATACTACTCCAAAAACTGTTTGCAAATCTTGGAACATAAACTGTTAGTATATCTGGAAATTGATTGTCTAAATTGACAAATGATAAAGAAATAGAAGTATTCAAATGAGAAAATGAGTTTCCTTCCAAATTTCCAGTAGAAACTGTTTTTCAAAGACAAATGCAGTTTCTTTAACTTGTTCTTTTGTTTGAGGGAGCAGGCTGTTGGTCAGAAAAAGTTGTTCTTCCTCCTCGCTTTATTACTATGTAGAAATCCTTAACTAACAATGATCTAATGAAAAAAGAAAAACAACCAACACTGTGGCTATCAATCTGAACAGTGATTTTCAGAAATTAGAGGCTTGATGTTCAATCAGAGGTGCATTATTTCATAACTGACACTTCAAAACTACCAAAAACATTAATGATAATTTCATTCTGATTCAGAATGAACTAAAAAGGTAATTTTTCATCGTTTCTCGTAAGACGGCTATTCAAAGCACTAATTAGTTATTTTAGTTAAAACTAGAATGACAATAAAAATTACTCCATAAAAAACGTCTAAGTAGGACATGATGTGATATTTTGAAAGAGACTGGAAAAATATGTTCGTTTGTTTTTCTTTTTAATCCTTTGCACTTCAAATGGACCCAATCTTTATTTATTTATTTTTCCTCCTATCTGTTGTTCAATCCATGGGAAAAAGGAGAAAAACCTTCAATTTAGGCACGTAAAGTTAATAAAAAAACACTCCTATGCCGTTGCCTTAATTTAAAATTTAGTACTGAAATGTTAGATTTTGGAAACTTAATGCAAATTTCACTGAATACTAAGTGAAACATTTCAAATTAACAGACGGCAAGCAAGTTTTATAAAACTGACCTGCATTATCTCTAAGTCACAGATGTAGTCCATCACTGGGCAGTGAAAGAGTAGCTATGCCATTCTATTACATTCTGTACTAAACTATGGCCCTCTTGGAACAGTAACACAGTTATATACATAGACATATTTCTGTGCTTGTAAACAAACCTGATTTGGAGTGGAATGTCAGAAGTGCTTCCCATGAAACCAGATGGCACCAAAACATTACTGTGGCACTGCAATTATTACCGTCATATAAGAGAACCCCCTTTTTCCATGAGGAGAAGGACTGGAGGTCCTCAGACTTTCCTCCCATATGACATACATCAGTATGTCTCAGTGTCCATGTTGCAACAAACTGTGTGTCTCTTTTCACCTTTCTAGACAAAAGGAAAGGCTTTTTCTATTCTGTCCTTGATGTGCTAGGCAGAAGCTATGAGCTAAGCATGCCCTCATTTTTAGAAAATCCTGTTCAAAGGCTGTCACCTGCCTCCTTCACTCAGCCATGCCTAAGGTGGCCTTGTTGTCCTCAGCCCCTTCTTGCTCAGGAGGATAGAAAGCACACATGTAGGCAACGAACAACATTATAAGAGTATGCTGGAGTGTCCTTCCTTAGAAATAAATCATGCAAGACCTAGAGAGGGCCCCAGGTATGAAGTGAAATGAGCTAGCTAAGGCTCCAACATGCCTGAGCCATGGACAGCACGTACTTTAAAAGTACAGCAAATACTGTAAACACCAAAAAAGCCACCTTCCTGGATCTTATTCTGTGCCCGAATTCTGTAAAATATATTTTTTCCATCTAAACGTAGGACAATATATGCTGCAATTCATACAATGTATAGAGAGAAGCCATCTGTCATACATCAAATAGATTCTTATCCACAGAAATTAAGAATAATGCTGTAAAAAGTTATGGTAGACTAAAAAATCCTAGCATTCAATGTGAGTTCACAAACATTGCTCCTTGTTTACCTATAACCTCTTATGCTTTCGATCATTGGTATATCTCTAGTATTAATGAAATTTTCACTAACTTCTTTTAAGAAACATGTGTGACCTGAGAGAAAATGTAAAAGAATGGTTGTTTTTTTTTTTTTTGTTTGTTTCTTATTCTGCCTCTGCCTAGGAACATGTGTCAGCAGCTACATGAACCATTTTTAATTTCAAGGCCTTGAAATTCACCCTGAGGACTTCTGACAGAAAAAAAAGAAAGGATCTTCAGAATCTAAGAAGTAATAAAAACACAGTAATACTGTAGCTGTCATCTGGAAACAGATATTAGTGGCATCTTAATCCAAAACCAGTAAGAAACTCACAGCAAACTCCCACAGAGGTTAAAGCGCTCCTAAACTCTTGCCAGAGTTACTGTTAAAAGGAGGACAAAACTCATGCTAAGTGAGGAACTGAAAGGAATCACATACAAAAGAAAAATATCCCTGGGTCCTTCACCTCTTCTATCTGACATACAGGTCAGCAAAAATTACTGTCTCTGGACGTCACTCCTATGAGAAAAAGGAAATTAGTTGCCCCTCATACCTATAAAGAACAACATCCTGAGAGAAGTACATGGATGGGAAGTATGTACCATCTGTCTCTTCAAAGCTACACCAAAAAGAAAACCACAATTATTTAAGATCTAATTTTCCATAGGCCTTTGTCTGAAAAGCAACTCCAGAAATGTACGCTTTAAACTTTTTTTAAAATTATCAGATACTGGCTTTTTGTGCAATCATTTTGTGCCAGCAGCCCAGTTAAAATCTACTTAGGAAAGCTTTATTATGGAAATACTTCTTTCTATATATACATGCACATGAAAATTAGTAGCTATACAGAATTTCACGAGAATAATGAATATTGACCAACTATGTCATGAAACAGTATTTTAAAATCAATGTCAAATTCATCCGTATTACTCACATAATATCACATTAAACTTACTGTTTTTTGGGGTTTTTTTGTTTTTTTACTTATTACTGTCAGTTGAACATGGAGACAGTGCATCAAAATAAACACATCTATGTGCTAAGAAATTAATGTTTCGTAGAATTTGAAGTATATTAAACAAACAAACAAACAAACAAACTATCACTAAGAACACTTTAGTAGAAAACTTTTGGTTTTAGTTGTTTAGAAAAACTGCATTTTTTCACTTTATTTTTTTAAACCTTATTTCATTTTATCAGATAATTTATATGTGATATTTATACTATAAATATATATAGTAATTCACTATGGCATTGATTACGTAAATAATTTGTTGATACATCTTAATGCACAATATTGTCTTTATTACTTCACTATACCTTGCAACTGTTGCTTTGCCAGAGCATTATGAAACCCTTACAGAAGGTGCTACAGAAATTTGACATTATAAGCCATGTTTTCTGAATCATTTCCCATAAGATGATATTGTCATTTACGAAAACTCTTTCAAAATAAAAATACAAAATACAGCAATTGTTGACATATACTGTCAATACCACTGAGAAACCCTTGGAGATGATAACACATCTGAACTAAATGTAATGCCTCACTCAAAATACAGACACTATAGGAGTACCAAAAAAATAGCAGGCTTCTGCCCCCCTACCCCCCAAGGTACAAAACAAGTTAGGCGTTTAGGAAAAAGGCTATCTATTTGGAAAACAAAGGCCTCCTCAGTACAGCAAAGGATATTGCATTGAAGCTTAAATGACAATGATTAGCAAAGTAAACATACTGGTGTCACTCGGATACTTTCGCACAACATTATGGCTGAGGTGAACAAACCACTTTACTGTGATATTAACTTTTTTTAAGAACTGATTACAAATAGATTGAAGATAAGACT
This sequence comes from Excalfactoria chinensis, assembly GCF_039878825.1. Lineage (NCBI taxonomy): Eukaryota > Metazoa > Chordata > Aves > Galliformes > Phasianidae > Excalfactoria > Excalfactoria chinensis. The sequence goes on from NC_092826.1 coordinate 71,314,626, forward strand.
TGAGAAACACATTTAAGGGAAAGGACCCGCATTATGTTACCAGTTCTTGCCATTGTACATTGTAGGCAAGTATCTGAAAAAAATCTCATCATAAAGATATTCCCCCTTCAAGAGGAAATTACTGATAAGTCCCTCATTTTATTTTCATATTTCATTCAAGTGTAGCCTAACTTGTATCATGGATACATATGGAATTGCAGCGTTTTCTGCCCGAGCACTCTTAGATGCAACCTATTGATCTAAAATGTATTTCTTGAAAGAACAGTTTGACAGAGAGCAAAGCCTCATTTAATCTATACTTTTCCCTTAGGACTGCTCTCCTGATGGCTATATCTGCTTCTGGAAGTGCAAGAGCTTTACTAAATTCCAGGAAGGCTTCAACTCCTACAGCTTCCCTAATGTAACAAATGCAATTGAATCTCTTCTTGCAAATACTGTAAGCTTCATCTCACAATACCATATAACTGAAATACTGTTAGTTTCATGGACCAGCTAAGGAAAAAGGAAGAGCATATCTTAATACTGTAATTATAACCACAGGTATTATTCAAAATATTCAGAGCCTATCCACAATCTTAAGCTTACTGTGCTGTTTCTGCTATTGCTCGTGTTGTGGTTCAAACCCTTCAGGGACCATAGTACCATAAAGCCATTCATTCACTCCCATTCCAGGGGGAGAAAATAGGAAAAAAGGTAAAACTTCTTAGCTGAGATAAAGTGATGCACAATGTAATTGTTCACCACTGACAGCTGATGCCCTGAGCAAGCAGCTGCACCCCCAGTCAACTCCCCCAGTTTTACTACTGGGCATGACAGCGCATGGTATGGAACATCCCTCTGGGCAGACTGGGTCAGCTTTCCTGGTGCAGTCCCTTCACAGAGCTTTGTGCACTGCCAGCCTCCTCACTGGCAGTTCAGTGCAAGAAGCTGAGAAGTCACTGCCACTGTGTAGGCACTGCTCAGCAATAACTACAATAATGATATGTAAGCAACATTGTTGGTTTTTTTTTGGTTGTTTTTTTTTTTTTTTGGTTTTTTTTTTTCGTTTTTTTTTTTCTATATCTAAAATATGGAATTATACCAGACACCATGAAGACAATTACCTCAGCTGAAACCAGAAAGCTTGGCAAAGATAGGAAAGAAGGATGGAGTACTTCAGGGCTTGGAAGCGCACTCTGAGGCAAACCCAGAAAATATGGACCCAACATAAGGGAAAACAGGTAATCCTACTGTCAGGTTTTATGTTCCCCCTTCACACAGGCACTGACCTTGTGAGTGATACTTAAGCAAAATACCGACGGGAGGATAAGTGCTGAAATACAGCTGATAAAGATCAAATTTCCTAGACAGATTACAGTTCTCCTGATGGTTTATGAAAGTGGCTTCTCATACCCTTCCTATTCAGATAAGAATTGAATTACAGAGGTCCTCCAGATGTCATCTTTGCTATCATATTTTAAAACTGTGGTAAAATTAGTTCATAGATACCTTGTGATTTTTGGCCAGTTGATACAGAGTCTGTGTTAATTCACTTTTGTTATGAAGTATCTCAACTGCAGTATTATCACTTGCTTTTATTCAAATTGCAACTAAAATGTATGCCTTATTCCAAAGCACACATTTATTCACCTAACGTAGATTAACCCTAAATTCTGTTCTGAGAGTCCAGGATTTGTGTGTATCATAAAAATCAGCATTTATATGCAACTACTGAAGGAAAAAAGTATTTTCAATCAATTCTGTATGCCTTACTCCTTCTTCCACAAGTCTACTACCCCTGTCTTTTTCTGGTCTCCAGTTCAGAAATAAACGTTAATTTCTCAAAATAAGAAAGGAAAAAAATGTGAACTTACTCAAACTAATTACTGAAGCAATAGGATTATAAACACAATGTATTTGTTTTAAAAAAAAAAAATAATTCAAAAAAATCATAAAATAGAGACACAAGAAGTTTGTTCATTTAATAAATATATAACCATCGTGTTTCCAATTGCAGGCATCTTACTATTAACAAACAAGCAAGTCCTGGAAGAGTACCTCAGTACTGCTGCTCACTCTCATTTTAATTGCCATTGAAGAATTTCACTGCCACTCTATAACTGCAATTCTGAAATCATCATCTTCCATAATACCAGTACTGACAACAACTAGTGAAAAGGAGAACTGAACTGAAAAATAGAGCATGGATCATGAAGCAGATTTATGTATGAATACGGGTCATCGATGCTTTGCTCTAAAACTTCATTTCACTTCTCAAGCCAAAAAAATAAGGTGAGAGAACATACTCAATATCCTAGCAATTCTTTCCTCTAGAGAGACAGAACAAGGACTCTACCGTCTAGAAAAATGACACATATTAGAATAATTAAAGCAATAAAATCACTGCTTAGTTCCATAGTATTACGGACTGATCTGTAAACTACTGTTATCAAGTGGACTGGTCCTTGGACAAAGTCTTTAAACACAGAGTGCAGTGCATTAATCTTCTGAGTCAGTGTCCTGGCTTCCATCCCAGCTAAGCTAAAAATCACAGTAATGTATATGTAGTTTTAGGGTGAAATCTTTTTCACTCCTACTCCTTCAAGTTAAACAGAGTCTATCACACATGCAATTTCCACATTTTGTTTTGATATTAGCTTTCTTTCATTAAAAGCAGAGAAGTAGCTGTTTGTATATCTGTTCTGAAAAGTCAGAAACACCTGTTCATACTATTAATCATCTTCTGGCAAAAAAAAAAAAAAAAAAAAAAAAAAGGCACTTTACAGATAATTACATAAGAACTTTGCTCACACCAATATCATTACCTTCTGTAATTCTGTAAGTGTAGTATGCTAGACCTTCAGAAAAAGAAAAGAGAACAGCTATTATCCTCAGTACATTTGAAAAGACATGAATGTCTAGAAGCATGGAAAAGAAATCTCAATAAACACAAACCTTAGGGAACCTCATACAATGGCCTATAGAAGGTAAAAGCACAACCTGACAATGGTGAGCAGATAACATTTTTACAACTATGAAAAAGACTATAAAAGGATAAGGCAACAGGCTCCAAGACTATACAATCCTGTATGTGTCTCATTGTTCTTGCAGTGACTCTAAACCTGAAAAGCAAATTGTCATGGTTTTATAATTTTTGCCATTGGTATTCCACATCATAACATCATGTGGAGCACAGCGAAGAAGAACTACATATCCCACAGGACCTCACAGTCAGATAGGAAAATACGTCATGGAAGTGATGCTCACTCTCTCTCACTGCCTAGCAGTGGATGTGGGTGTTCTTCCAAGCTATGTGCCTTCAATTTCAAAGTAGGCTTTTCAGTCTTTGGAAAATTCTCTCTCTCTTATTTTACACAATTTATTAGCCTCAATTTCCATTGGATTGTATTATAGTGTGTTATCTTGCATTCCAATATCACCGTTAGTAAAATAAGTTTTCCTATTTACATTGTTGCTGCTGCTCTGTTTGTTCCTTTGAGCCCAGCTCATGTCTCCCTACCCTTTTTCCCTTTTTCTCCATCCCACTTTCAGGGGCCGGAGGGCCCATGGGCCTACTGCCCCTCTGTCATGGACATAGATTGATCTAGATAACTCCGTGACACAAATTGATATTGTTCTTCTCCTGGCATGAGAGAAAACTGGGCATTAATGGGTGTACTAGGAGTCTCTGTAGTTAAGGAAACTTCATGAAGTACTCCTTTAGAGCAGAAGCACTTCAATTATGCAGGACACTTATATAGCTCCATAAGGCCATTAAAATGATATTGGAGGATCTGAGCATGAAAGAAAGAGATAGATAAACACAAAACTCTCCAGTTTCAGTTAGAAATCTACAATATATCAACCCGCATATCTGTAGGGGACCAATAATCCTAATAAACTTACTTATTTTGAACAAATGTCACCAAGACAGATATTTCAACTAAAAAAAGAAACTTTTTTTTTTTTTTTTTTTAATGCCAGAAATAGGGATGTTGTTAAAGTAAACCGCACAATTTGAATTCTGAAATGATTTTATTAACTAATATGGCTATTCTACTAAACCATATAAAGAGCACTTTTTACACTGGAAAGTCCACACAATTCTTTTAGTTTAAGATGAGGTAGATCTTCAGCCATTAAATACATTATTTTTTTTAAAAAAAAAAAACACTAAGGTAGTAAATATCAATAATTTTAATTTAATTTTAACTTAATTTTAATATATTTCACCAATTAACTATATTGTGTTTTAGGCACTGATGCATCAGTATTAAAGCTGTAAGTAACTTAATAGACTAACATTTTTTTTTTAATTGTTTCCCCAAAAGAATATGTGTACACTCGCATACTTAAAATTATGCTGTACAAATTATAATGCCACAAAATATGCCAGTCCCACATCAATTTTATCAAGAAATTTTAAAACAGATAACAATATTTACAACTGAGGTCTAAGGTCCAGAACTTCAAAATTTGCTCATTCGGTGCCCATGAGACACCTTTACATTTGTAGACATCTATCCATCTATTAGCTATTTTTATTGCCTGTAATTTGCTTAAGACACAAACAAGAATTAGTGAATAGTTCATCTCTTATAGGCATGCCAGAAGCCATTATTTGTATTATTGTGAAGAGTGAAAAGCAGAAGGAGCACTCTTCTCACACTTAATTGTCTGTATTAATTTGTAGTATCATTCTTTTGCAAACAGACATACATATTTCTTTACTATTTAGTATCTTCAAGTTAAAAACAAACAAAAACCCTAATTTGTGGTTAAGAACATTGTAATACTGCTGCTGAAACAACAGATCATTACAGACACAAATGAATACAAATACTTTTTTCACAGTTGTTCTGTTAAAGAGCATAAGTTTTCTCCTCCCGCTATGTTCCAATTCAAACCAGCAATGGCCCTTTATAATTGCACTGATAGCTGGTCTGGACCTCTTCACCCATCCAATAGCCAGCTCTTGAACTCTCCAGTCTCTCCAGCATCTGGCCCAGACTTCTGGCCATGCAAATACCTGGTACTCGAGCTACTTACCCTGGCTGGCCAGTCTAGCCTGATGCTCAGCAGGGACAGCACAGTGATGCACATGCCTATTAGATATGCACACAATCTACACTTTCCACTATCTGAGAGTTCAGACACAAAGGCCCCTCTGAACCATGGTCCAGCTCCTTCGCCTGGCACCTAACCCTCCACACACACATGTGCAGTCACAGAAAGTCTTTTCACCCAGGAAAAAAGTTAGAAAGGGAATACAATACAGGACAGAATACACTGATTAAGCACAGAACACAGCCAAATGGTACTGAGCAAGATTCTGTTTACACAGAACTGGTCCCTTTTAGCCTCTCATGCTGTTTTTCTCCCTTGCTTTTCCCTCCCTAGTTTGTCTCAATTGCTCTCTTTCTCTGCCTAAAGTCCTTCCTCTAAACATGCCAGAATAAATCTAGTGCAGCACCGTTATGCTCTTCCGTGCACCCCATGTGTCCAATACCCTGTGGGCAGTAATTCCTTCCGCCCAAAGGGAGACTGGGACAGCCTCTCCTGTTGACTCGTTCTGATGGGTTTCAACCCTGATCCATGGGGCTAAGTCCCATATAAAAGCCCAGTTGTGACTCCTCAGATGGGGAATTAAATGGGCATAAATCCCTCAGTGCTGCATCTCAGCGCTCCTTTGGGTGTGTGGAAATTAGCCTTTTATCAGATAAACTAACAAAAACTTCTGCCATAAACAGGTTTGTTTTGGGTTTTTTTTTTTCACTTTAATGTTTGTAATTTGGAGCATTTTAAGTGATGAATGTCCATTTAAGCTATTCTAAATTAAACTACTAAAAATCAATAATTTTGAAGTCATTGGATAATCAGTTGGTTCAGAACTAAAATCAGGTAGCTTAGTGCTTGGTGCTATTTAGAAGCAGAACAATTTTTAAGATTAGTATTCACACTATAACTATGAAGAACTTGATGTCTATGTCTGATAGCTTCAAGAAGCTTTACAGATAGCCATTAGAAATTCTTAAACTTCAAAAAGATTATATTCCAATATGAACATTGAGACTTTTTCCATTCTCTCTTTTTCCTTGCTATGACCATTCCACCTCTACATTGTAAAAGCAACTTGTGCATGCCGCTGTACATTCAGAAAACTTCCAGAGAACATAAAATTAAGATGGAAGTAAACAATTGAGGCCTTCAGGAAAAATAGGTCAGAGATTCAGAAAAGTGATGTTCTTAGAGAATCAGTGGTTTATAAAACAGGAATTCAACATGAAATTTCATAGTGAAACACTTTATTATTCAAGACTTTCCCATCATTTCCAATATTCTACTTCTTCCCATTATATCATCCCAAATTAAATTAAATTTAAAAAAACCACAGAACAACATAACATAAAAAAATCGAAGTCTCCACTTTTCTCACTGCTTCACTGTCTACTTACCTTATAAGGTATATATTCTTTCCCATGTAAACATTCCATTAGAATAAGGAATCAAAAACATCTCCATATTCTGTACACATATTAAAAACAATTTAAGTTCATAGATGTCATTAAAATCTTTCTCAAAGCCTAAGGCTTTCATAATGTAAACATACTTCCCATCTGCTTTCTTTACAACAGAAACAAATACTGATGTAATATTTTCTTGTATGATACAGATCTGGCACTGAAAACACCCATTATGATTCTTCATTGAATAAATAACAGCTCCCAGCTACATGATCCACACCATTGTCAAAAGAAAAAATATAGACCAGTGACTCAGAGTGACAAAAGAGAAGCAAATCGTAAGCCAGAGTTGTATTTCTAAGTAAAAGAAGGGCAGACAGAGTTTCACTACTGTACCACTGATTTGCTACATGTACCCCAGAATGCTTTTACTGTGTCAACTTATAGTCCACAGGCTAAGGTGTGCACCAGTAATTATTTCCAGCACAGAGTACGCACCGAATTGCATCAAGTTTATGCCCAAGCACTTCATACAATCCTTCAGTGCTGCCCCTGTCAGGCCTTGCACTGTTATGTCTTTCTAAAATGAGTTCAGCAATTTATAGAATAAGTCAGGTCAAGTGACATCTTGGAGTTATCTAGTCCAGCCTCCTACTCAAAGCAAGTGTAACATAAAAGTCATCCCAGGCGTTACAGACACATTCCTCTTGTACTGAAGCAAGCACATGATTCCAAAGTCCACAGAGATGAACATACACAAGACATCTACATATAAAAAAAATTAAAATAGAAACAATTTATACTACAGTTTCTTCACTTTAGCACAATTGTCCTTCACACATTAAGTGTAGGGATCATGCCAGATAAGTAGAAAGGATTTCATTCTTAGATATGGAAAGGGAAAAAAAAAGTTCAGATGCAAAAAGACCTCTGATGTTTTACTTGTTTAATATTAAGGACTATAAATATATCCTAAAAACAAGTGCTGTCATATTTATAAAGACAACAGCCCTCAGAAAATCTAAAGATATTAACCTTCAGTTCCAAAGGAGATTTCTTCCAGTGATGCACAGAGTATAAGCATAAATAACTTAGCTCATTCTACTTCTTGAAACAGAGAACACAATTTCAGTGCATTGGCAAAACAGTAGTTTTATAAATACAAAAATGATATTAATTTATTATGGGTTATGTATTGAAGCACATAATAAACCTCCTAAGCCAATTCTTCAGGCAAAACAAAGCATTTAAAATCATAATATATTCAGCACACTTGAGTCAATTCCTAAACAGAGGCTTGAAAATATGTGAAAGTGCTATTCCACTTTTGCTGAATGGCTCATATCATGGCACAATGCAGAATTAATTCGGTACCCAGTCAGCTCATTTTAGTACTCAGTGAAACATAGCAACTCTAAAATTTCATAGTGTTAAAGCCAAAAGTAGGATATAACAGGAACTAAAGAAAAAAAAAAAAAAATCCCATGCACCCACATATTTCCTACACTGGATTCCATCTACCAAACTTTATTAACTGCAACATATTAACCAAATTACACTGATTGATATGTAAAACACTCACCTGTTTTAGGGTCAACAGAGAAATATGGCTGTCCCTGAAGAATACTATATACTACTCTGGCACTGTTTCCATATGTAGGGTCATCTGCATCTGTTGCTGTCACCTGTAGAACAGATGTACCTGTATATATAGGAAAACAGAAGTTAGTTGATATAATTTTATGGCAAATAGGAATATTTATAAGTACATTCCTAAAACATTTCCATTCCTCATATTCTAAAACTGAGAGACCAATGGCATTGCTTCTGTATTATTATTAGTAGTAGCAGCACTGGAATTAGCATTAGTACACAAGTCGCACTGAAAGTAATGCCTCCTATTTATTTCCACAGAAACCACAACAGATACAAAGAACACAGTAACCCTGCATCATAGAGCAAAATCTCAGCTACAAAGTACTATTTTTCAACACTACCACCTCTACTAGAAATGCTTTTTAGCCAGTGATGAACAAGAGCCTGCATGCTACATTTGTAAAGATCTGCACCAACAGACGTGACTCAGTATCACTTCTGCCACTGCTGAAACACACTACCTGTCACCTCACTGTGCTCACATCCACTACGTGGTCTCCATAAATGTTCAGCAATTTTTGATGAATGTCAATAGAAGTGATTTTTATTTTTTATTTATTTATTTTCTACATGGAGAAATTCAATTCCATACCTTTGCTTTGTATACACTTTCATGTCAGACATTATCTTGTCAGGAATATATAAAATATGAAGCATTACTTTTGGAGCAGTCCCCAGAATTCGTATTGGTAAACGGGAGCTGGTTTAGCCTAGCAGCTGGAGTGCTCACCCAGTTCCGGTCTCATGTACCAGAAGATGCAGGACTGAGCTTTGGCTCTGTGTTTAGGGTGGTAAGGCACTGGAACAGGTTGCCCAGATATGCCGTGGATGCCTCATCTCTGGCAATGCTGTTGCACAGAGTCCTGGGCCCTAAAAGGTTGGTCTAGCTCCTTACCCAGAGGTTAGCAACTCCACCCATGGCAGGGGTGTGTAATTAGATGATTTTTAAGGCCCCTTCCAACCCAAGCCATTCTATGATCCTGGGATTCCTCCTCCTCTGATGATGATTACATTATATTTTTATATTCAGTTGAAAACAAACAAACAAAAAACCTTCAACCTCCCTATACATATAAAAGAAACCTTACTACATGTTCATGAACATATGTAACTTTGCAGCAAATGTATTTGTTCTTATTCACACATACAGACCTTAAATCTGAATATTTACTTGAGTTCTGAACAACTCATTCACAGATTTTGGGATTATCATCAGTTAGAGTACAAGTTACTACTGAAGTGCACATTTAAAATAATTTTCAAAAATGGCTCCAAATCAATAAGAAACACCAATCAAGATTCTGTCTTCTTCCCATATACACATTCTTCCATAAATACAGCTTTCAACAAACTCTTTTGGTTCAGTATTAAAAGAGGAAAGGTGATAAAAGCACAGGCTACTCCTCCGTAATTCTGAAAATGCCTTCCCAGCTAAATTAGCCATGGAGGCATCACTTGTATTTTGGGGTGTTCAATTTCACACTTCAGTTCTGAAGAGAAGTATGCTTTTGACTTGAATCCCTTGATCTCCCTCATTGTACTTTGATTTGCCTCATGGAAGAGTTTCAGAGCATGCCAATTAGATTTCTTCTGATTAAACCTAACCAGAAGATGTGCAGTAGCAGCATAGCTAATTTACCCTGACTGCAAAGGGACATTTGGTCCCAGAAACCAGACCAGAGCTATTCTGAAAGGTCTCCTGAGAACATACTGTAGGAACATAGAAACCAAAGTACACAGTTTCAACTATTCAACTTCATAGCTCCATGCGTTGGAAACTGACCTATCTGTTAACGTAACATAAAATAATTTTTATGTTAATAATCAGCGCACATTGGGAACAGAGGTACTTAAAATCATTGGTTCTCACTTAAGAGTACTAGAATGCAAGCATTCAAATCTTTGCATGTATGTACTTACTGCTGTTCCAGAAAGTATTCCTTCATTAATGGAACACAAACTTGGACACAGAACGACTCTTATTGTGTCTCCACCAGAGCTTTAGTAAAAGGTACAGCAAATATGACTGCATGCTTAAATACAGTACCTTGTAGTCTCTGAAACAGCCCAAATGCATAGCCTCACAACTGACAATACAGTAGATAAAAAGATACCTTGATGAATTTGAAAACTGTAATAAAAACTAAGCTGAAGCTAGTATTCTGTTGATAGTTAATCAGGAGTTAATGGTAAAATTGATAAAATTACTGAGAAAATTAAATACAAAGTACAGTTAGTTTAATTTTTGTAGAATATTCTAGGACTCTACTCAGCCATATTGATTTGTTATCTCATTTTAGTGCAAGAACTCATGCAAACAACAACAGGCCACCTGAAATACAGGAAATGAAAGTTTTAAACTTTTCACTGCAGCCCTCCTAAATACTATGACTATCTACTACTGTAGCTCAGCTGTTGTATTTAGTGGTGAAGTTTAATTCATAATTCATTTATTATTTATCGCCCTATTTATAGCATTATTGTTTTAAGTTGAAACCTTACTTGTGGAATTTTTAAACATTACCAAGTAACTGACAGATACTGATTTTATTCTTTTCAACTGCATACAAGAAAGAAATCTATCCAATTGGTAGTCACCTACCAGGTTTTCTTACCAGAGTGGTGGGCAACTTCTGTACCTGTTTACATAGAGATTCTTCTGCTTTGAGAAACAACAGTTTCTGCAGCTGCCTACTCTTACAAGTTGCCTACCTATTTGCTCTCTTTCATAGAGCTCTTGAAATTCAAGGTATGCTTTGGAATGGATGAACCTAGCTATTTCAGATAATAAAAATACATGAAATAGATGTAATATTTAATGGTACTATAATTCCTCACATATATTCTTCTCCACTTTGCTTATTTTAAAAGATAGGAAATCAAATCTGAGTGCTTGTGTTGCTCGTTGGTGTGGGACAAAGAAAGAGGGGCTAAAGAATGGAGCTATTTCACATGAGCAGCTGGCAGGTCATTTTAGCATGAATGGAATGCTATTATAAAATCCAGTTAAGTGATTTTCTAATACATATGTATCCCTCTCCTAGCAAACACCAGATAATAGCAATTTCATACTGAATAGTGGCAAAGTGTTCTCTTTGCATCTGAAAGAACACTAAGAATCACAGGTTTTAACTTACCACCACCACCCTAACTCTCAAGCACTCTCTCAGTGCAAACTAGCCCAACAGGTGCTAACCTTTTTGCTGTACTAGGTAAGCATTTCATTGTATTAAGTATGTTCAGTATCTTAGAGGATATAACTACACTGGCCTGTTATCTAATTCCTTTATTTGCTGAGCACAGAGGAAACAGTTTGGAAAACAGTAGAATAGAATGCCTCACAGGAAAAAAATTAAAAGAAGTTAAAAGTGTATCTCTTCATTTTACTTACTCCTTCAAAATTAACGTCATTTTAATGAGCTGACTGACAGGTCATGATCTCAAATGTATTTGCACCATTCAGATACAGCATCAGTTTTTGTTGCTGAGTTGTATGTAGAAACTAGGTGTAGGGAACAGTCTAGATGGAGAACAATACAGTACAACTGAGATGCCATTTTTAATGCTAAGCATTCTGAAAAAAATAATGTAATACAAAAAAATACGCATCTAATTTCCCTGGAGACTTCAGAATAGATATGAACATTGGACCCAGAGGCATACCTTCCATACTTTCTTCACTAACGTACTGTGAAAGTGCCTGTCAAGGAAAACTCAAAAATTCTGCCACGAAAGCATTCTAACACTCCACTTAGGCAATAAAAAAAAGACTTTTTTTCCCTAAAGTGGAAGCTCTGCTTATTGAGAGCACAACTACCATTCCACATGATTTCTCCCCACAGTTTAGAGATTACATTTTGGGAATTCCATTTTCTTAGCTAATGTTTTATGCTGTAAAACACATCAGCATACTCTGAACGCCACTCTGTTAACTTTGTCTTTTTGTCTGTCAAAAGTAACAATCATTCTATTTGGGAAATCAAATTGTAGTTTGATATCAAAATCTTTTTTTGTTTTTACTCTTGTTAGTATCCTTACAATAAAATGTTTAAATATCAAGGAAAAGCTGAAGGGAATACTTCAACCTGTCTCTCTGAAGACAAATTTTTAATGTTTAATGAGGTAGTTCAATAAAACATGTCTGTTGAGAATGCAAATCTGTATGCATGACTTCCCATAGTTTGCTGTACTGTTAAAAACTCAAATGGATCAATATTGAAAAAAAGTCAAAGAAGTGAAAATAAGGTGAAGTTTAATGAACACAGGGATTTCCTGCCTAACTAAACTAATTCCTAAGCTAGTATTAATTTAGAAACAAACCAATACAACATGTTTTACTTTCACTCTACATTAGAAAAAAATTATTTAACCAGGAAATGAACTCTTGGAATGCAGAGACCACAAAACTAATACAAGATCATACTGTAAAAAAATAAAAAACAAACAAACAAACAAACCACACCCCATATATTTTAAGTCAGTTATCTTTATTTATATATTAAAATCAAACTCACAAACATATAAACATTTCTCATGCAAATCGTATTTATGAACAGGTGAAGAACACCTTCCAAATTATCTGGAATTATGGGTAGCTCACATTACAATAACCTGGGAAGAAGTTCAGAACTGCCCACTATACCTAATAATTGCCTAAGTAGGATGTATTGGGAATACTCTTCTTATGCAAGAACTCAGCACTAGAAAAAGTTAATATGCAATATTTCATTATTTTGAAGCCATAAAGAAATGAGCAGATACAGAAGGCTTCTACTGACTGAAAATCATTCTTTTCCTTTTACCTGTAGATAATGAGCACACCCATCAACCATGAAAAAGAGTGTAGCTGTAGCTACATGTTAACATGTTAATTCCCTTAAACTGTGAATACTGTGATCTAATATTTGGCAAACAGTTTAACAAAACTTAACTGTACTCTCTTGTCAGTGACTTAAAAATGAAAAGCTTTAAAGGTCCTACACTTATTAAAAGCAGATTAAGAAAGAAAAAGAGAAAGTTATAGCTTGTGGGGAAAATAATATCAGCTAACTTCTTGAGGACAGACAGGAACCTGCTGCAGAAACTAAGCAGCATAGCAGAGAGGGAAAAAACATCATCCATCACTTTGCATGAATAGAGAGTTTTCAATTTTACCATCACTGTAGTAAGTCCATGTAAAAAAGATATATGTATGAAAGGACTTTTTAAAGTACTGACAATTCCCTAGAAATTCATAAAATAACAAGATGTAAAGTCACATACAGAATCTACAGCTATACGTTAAAACTCGAGCTAATTATAGACCGAATGAAAATGGCATAAGGATGAATCTCTATTATTTCGCAGAAAGAATATAACCTATGGAAGCCCTAATAGAATTATTCTTCCAGAGGCTGCACGCAAAAACTTGTTTACAATATGAAATAAACACAAAAGTTCAGTAAATGGAAAAGAATGATAAAAAATTTGCAAAGAAAATACAGTGCATGCCCATGGCAGATCGCTTGTATGGAAGGATATGAAAACCTTGCTTTATTCACACTACAGGGAAATTCCGTGGAACAGATTGTTGACCGCAGGTACAACCAGTAAAATATTTAATTTTTAAAACATAACATTAATGTTCTACCATTAAAACTTCCTTGGTTTATCATAATCCACTCTGATTTATAACCAAAAACATCAACATAGTCTAATTATTATAACTGCTCTCTAAAAAAGTTGTACTGTAATACTTAGATTAAGACAAGTACAAAATTATGACTAACATCTATATACTAACAACACATTTTGAGATAACAGAAATACATACAGAAAATAGTAATATTGACTGCTCTTGTCTTGGAGGATATCATTGACTTTCCCCACTGTCCTCCCATCCAGTAAGTAAAAGTCTTCCACAAACAAAAAAGAAAATATTCAATTAATTTTAATTGTCTTCTTTAAAGACAAAGGAAACTTGAGAAAAGAGAAGACAAAGAAAACTCACTGTTCAAAGAAGAAAATTCATAAAAGGGAAGTTAAGAGCCAATACAGGAATAATAATGAAAGAAGAGTGAAGGAAATAAAGGAGACCAAAGAAAGCTGTTTCTCGTTCTATGCACTTGTTGTAAGAAGAACTGCATGAAGAAAAGTCTCAGAATTATCCATGGCTGAGAGGAGACATCTAAAATAGCATACAGTGTGGGAGGACTTAGGAAGAGGACTGGAAAAGGATAAAAACGCTACAAAAAACTATGAGGAATTAAATGTTAGATTAAGACAATTATCATGCAGAGATTTATGTATTTTTCAGAACATCACATATAGAGAACATTTTAAGAAGGAAAAAAAACAAAAAACAAAAAACAAAAAACAAACTATTCCCACATTTCAGGGAAGAAGTGACAGAAAGAAAAGAGAGGTAGTCATGAAAGCAAGAAGAAAGTGAGAGGGGAAAATGTTATATACTTTTGATACATGATAGTTGGTAAGCTTAAAAGTCTGTTTAACATGCTCTGATTTTGCATGGAAGTTAGAAGATTATCTACTGTACTCTATCCAAAATTAATGTCACTCAGGTCAACAAAGAATCCGCTGATTCAGAAATCAGTCTGTCTCTAGTCTGCCACAAAACCAAACTTGATGGCTCAGAAATAATAGTTACTACATTTTGGTCTCTCCAGGATTGGCTTACTACATGCTAGCAAATGAATTAAATGCCACAGTTCACTTGTATATGCAATAAGAGAAATGGAGATGTAGAATATACTATTTTACATATCTAATGTAGGTCAGAATTTCAACCCATTTAGTCTAGCCATACATTTCTTTGTATACCATGAAATTGGTCTCCTTACATACACAGATTAAATCTCACTCGTTACATATTGAGATATGTCTGAACTCAGTATAATAGCATCATGTGGTATCAGAGAATATGAATCAAATGCAGATCTCTAGTTAAAAATTTTCACTTACATACACTTGGAGTTGCACAAGATACCCTCCCATCCAAAATAACATTGACAAAGCATCTGACTTTCAAGTCTGAAACAAACTATTTTTGTTTTCTTCTGAGCTACTCATACAAATCATCACCACCATTCAAATAGTTGCAAAGCATTAACATTCAGTGACAACGTTAATGTTTGTATGTAATGATGAATATTGTTGTAAGAGCTGAGTAACTACATGTATTTGGGTATTTTTCCTATTTGACTTGTAGGTTTTAAACTTCTGCATAATACAATCTGCAATCTGCTTACCTGAAAAAACAGCCAGGAGAGAAGAGGATACATACCTATATATATATATATATATATATATATATATATATATTCAGTTGGGAAGGTTAGATATCTGACACACCTTGGACTCTAAGCTTGTGACTTAGATGGAGAGTGCAGGTATTTTGATGGGCAGGGTAAAGTGCGTGTACATGAGATAATGATCTGTACTGTCCATTCATTAATAAATATAGTAGACTTAATAAAATAGGTTGAATGTCATGACCATTCTTCAAAAGTACTTATCACAGAAGCTATAGTTGCCTGTCTATCCTGAACTAATTATATATCTTTGATATTGATATCTCACAGCTATAAAATTAATTTCAATAGCAGAGAAGCTACAAAGAAAATTGATTGTATAATAAGGCATATCAAAGAATAAGAATTTCTGAACTACATTTCTAACACAAGAAAAACAATTATCAACACTTATGGTGTATTTCGTTTCACTTTATAGAAATTTAAAAAGGTAAACAAAGATATGAGAGTTTGGTCTAAAATAATCTAGTGAACTACTGTTCCTTTGGATTTATTTAATTCAGTAGATTACTGCTTTTGTAAACATAAAAGAATGAAATAAACAGCATAGCTGAATAAGGAAATACAAATATATCTTGTTTCTAGAACACAAACTGCAGCTTGCCTAGGAGTGCAATGCAACATGTATCATAAACCATTCAAGAATAAGGGTGACACTCCTTTACAGTCAGCATGTATGTGTACTGTTTCCTCAATACGAAAATCATTAGTAACATACAAGACTGCATTTGGTGTCTTCTTATCACCTCAACTGTAATATTTTTCACATCCAGCCACTGAAACATTACAGCATCACAACACTGTCACACAGCATGTGGCTTTTTTTACTTTGTTAAAAGACTGCTGAATAAAGTAACTTGTTTTCCTTACCCATTTCAGACATCTCTGGCACAGTAACAATGTACGGTCCATCTGTAAATTTTGGTGCGTTGTCATTGATATCCTGTACTTTGATAATAAACTCAGATTCAGGCTCAAGTGGCTTGTTTGTCCTTCTATCAATAGCTTGGGCATGAAGCACATAATGAGTCTTCTGTTCTCGATCTAGGCTTTTGGTTGAATGGATGTCTCCCGTTGTGTCATCAATAATAAATATAGTTCCTGCTCCTTCTCCAGTAAGAATGTATTTGACTGATCCATCACCTTTGTCGGAATTGGAGTGCAGCTGTAGAATACATACACATAAAAATCACATAAAATGACTTATTAAGTTTCATGAAAGGTTACTGTACAAAAGATATAAAAAATTATAATATTACTGCTAACACTGTTTTGCCTAGTTTTTAACCTTCTCAACTCCTGCTATAATTCTTCATGCACTATTACTGACAAGACAATCATTTTACTCAGCGTCATTTCCAAGACAGTATAGTACAATTTTTTAGTTTGAGATTTCTGAGGTTCTAGAAAAGTTCCCTGAATCAATAACATTCTAGTAAATGAGATACTTTTAATTTTATTTTGGTTTGGTTTAAATCCTTTAAGTAGTGCCTTAAAGTACTCACTGCTAGAAATAAAGCCTTGAGCACTAAGTCTGAGGCAGTCACACTGAGGATTAAAGTATGCTCGAATGACTGTAACTCAGCAGTCCCATCGCCTACACTATCTTCTATGGCTCAAGGACAGCATCACTTTCTGCTGTGTCATGTGTCAGAAACAGGTGACTGTCCAGGATTTCTCTACCCTTCCACAAAACATAGCTATTTCTTCTCCATTCTGTCTCATCTGCGTGCATTTAAACTATGTACAATGAAATAATGAACTCTGACTGATAATTCTGCCATTTCTATTGTTCCTAGTGCATTCTCTGTGCTACAAAATATACATAAAGTACAATACACCACTACTTGAGTAGAACAAAGCTTATAAGTTACTGAAAAATCACTAAGTACCGTGGTACATTAACAGATAATAAAAAACAGTCATCCATCCAGATCAGCACTTCTAACTTGACTCTAGTGAATTGTCTACTCAGATGTAAAATAAACACATTCTCTAGGAGAGATGATTTTTATTGTTTTGCAAAGAGCCTTTGCAGTTGTCTTCATTTGTTTGTATTGTTTGTTTGCTTTTTTAAATCCAAAACTGTTAGAGGACAAGATCTATTTACTGAGACATACAATAAGAACAAAGGGGTAATGCTGAAATGAGCAGTCTCAGCTATTGTGCATGTACACAGAGCTGTTAAATCAGAAGGGGAACTTTCTAATTTTAAGAACACATTCTTGTTTTTATAAAATAGATAGTCCTTACTGTCTCCCAGGAACTGCAAAGTGGCATTACTAACTTACTACTCACAATCTCAGTCAAGCACAGAATGCCAATTACTATTAACAATTAATGTTGCACAAGGTGTCAGTTTCCAGATTCCTTTCTGCAAAGAAATAGTTCATAAACTATGAATAGAGAAAAAGTAAAACTTCTGGAGGTTCAAACAAATCATAAAATTCTGAGTTGCTGTTTTCTCACTCCTTTCTTGTATCTTTTTCTTTTTTTGTTAGGTCATTGTCTTGAATTTAAGATGAACAAACTTGCTATTTGTAAAAGGAATAAGCATACAAGGCTGGATGACATTTTCCATCTTGTCTATATTAAAACTACAAAATTGGGTGACAGATTGTATATCTTGCTCTCTAAGAGTTTGAGCAGGGTGAACCTAAAGGAAACATCTAGAAAAAATAAGAAAACAAACAAACAAACAAAAAATAGATATAAACTTTAGCCTATCTTCAGACAATTAACCTTATTTCCATCAGAGCCGAAAGAGGACCCAACTAAATAACCAAGTCAAAACAGTGCCACCACTGTGGAGCTATTTTATCTCTAGAAAAAAAAAAAAAAAAAAAAAAAAAAAAAAAAAAAGAGAGATGGAGAAAGACTCAAAGGGAAAGGTCTGTTTGCTTAATATTTAAAGGACAGCAGGCAAGTTTTACACAATTGCTTTTGAGTAGCGATAGACAAAGGTCCAGTTACATCTCTGATTATCTAGTACAACCACATTCTGTGTATATTTAGTAATGCTCTCATTAAAACACCAGCTATTCAAACTTCATAGAAAAGCAAAATGATCTCTGAAGAGACTTATTAAACCGAGAATAGAAGGTATTTTGGCATCCAAATTCTGATTCACTGTTATTCTATTTTTTTTTTTTTCTGATAATCATTATATTACTCCTTCTATAGCAGAATCCTTTTTAAAAAAAGTATTTTCTTAAGTATTCATATTAGGGAAAGTTAACACTTGCCTTAAAAAGGCCACCTAATTAATAAAAAAAATACGTGACATTACTTCTGGAGCAATGTATGGTTTGAAAGGCTGCATTTCTACAGCTGTGTCTTTCCCGATTTATAAAAGACAACAAGAAAGCAAAATCCTAGCTGGACGACTGTGGACTTCCTTTATTTGTTACTGCTATCAAACTAGCAAACTGCAAAGCAACACAGACTCAGCATACCATGTTCCATTCATCAGTTCAGACATTACTTGCATAACCTTAGGGAACTTATCTTACTCCAGACTCCTAGAAAGCACACGGCCATTTCATTTCCATGAGATGCCACCACACCTGTCAGTGACTACCACAGGAGCAAATGTACACTACAGGATGAGACACTAATGCACTTCAGTAATGCAAATTAACAGCTCAGACAAACAGAAGATACAGTGGTGTTTTTCCAATGGAAAGCACAGCAATGATAGTGTAGTAGCCAAGTCCTAGACTACAGAAAGTGAGGAAAAACTCAAATGCAGCAGCCTTAGGCACAGAAACAAAGGAAAGAAGCTGCTTACCCTCGGAAGGCCTAAGTTAGACAGGGATCTCCAGCAAGATACCCTGACCTCCACTGCCAACCCTTAAATGAAGCCTGGGAAGGAGTAGATCCTGGCTTCATCCCTTCTGGTCACTCAGGCACATTGCATTCATCTGAGCTCCCCTGGGTAGTCCTGCCTTCCCACCAAGTGCTCAGTCATTGGGTCGGGCTGTGACTCAACATTTCTTCTACACCCTGTCAGAGCTAGAAAATTGGAACATCGCAGGAGTCTTTTAATTTAAGAAATACAAACACCTCTCAAACTGAAACATGATTACTCATAATGTTGAGAGGGAAAATGAACATAATTGAAAAGAAGCACGAATGATATATCAAACAATTACAATACAGCTCTGTGATGATTATTTACTGATGTTTGATTTCA
The DNA here is from genome assembly GCF_039878825.1 of Excalfactoria chinensis. Taxonomy (NCBI): domain Eukaryota; kingdom Metazoa; phylum Chordata; class Aves; order Galliformes; family Phasianidae; genus Excalfactoria; species Excalfactoria chinensis. The sequence goes on from NC_092826.1 coordinate 71,334,230, forward strand.
ACTTTTAAACTGCTGCTGAAAGCAGAGGCTTTTTTTGCCTTTCTGAAGTAGCTTCAACTTGCTTCCTTAAGCATTCTCACCTTAGATCTGTTTACAAACCAGCAGTTAACCAGTAGAGACTAACACATCCTGGACTCAGCACCAGACCCATCTGTCCCTAGTCAGGCCCAAGCCCACATGTCAGCCCCAGTGAGGCTGCGGTGGACCAGGAACCCATCTTGTCAGAGCCCAGCATTATCTGTCTGAGGTCTGCACCCAGTCAGGCTCACTTGCAAGACCATGGTCCAGCCTTAGCCTCTTCCTGTCCCCAGGGAGGTATTTGGTCCCTGGGCTTGGGTTATCCAAGTACCCTGGAACATCCCTGGTCCACCAGCGACACCCCACATTTTGGCCCCTGGGTGTTGTGTCACTCTGCTGTTCTGACAGCACCACCTCCAATCCACCAACATGCAGGCTGTGCAGGGTCCAGAATTTCTTGTGAAAAGCAGTTTCTATTCTCAGAGATGTAGTGGCTTCTGGAAATGTTACTTATCATTGCTTATTATGATATATTCCTAATGAGAATATATACATTAATATTCTGAATCTGCCCACAACCAGAAGCCAGAAGGTATTTATTTTTCATCCCCTGTTGGGTCTTATTCCCATCTTTACTTCTCTGAATTGAAGGAACTGAAAATACTAGCAGAAGAGCATATCTGGAATGTCACCTTTATCAACTCAGTGAGCTCTACTTCTTGACATATTTAATAACAAGTTGGCTTCAGGATGATTTATGACGGTTCTTCAATCTTTAACTAGCCTGTATCAGCAATGTGTGACTGATTTAGCAGAGCAGGAAGCAAGGTGTCCTTGTTTTCTTAAGTCCTAAACATTTCTCTTCCATAAGTCTAATTGAATACTTTTCTTTCCTTTAGTGTTTCTCCACAAATTGCAGAAAGATAACATTTTCCAAAGGTATCATTTGAAGAGATACAACAAACTTTTCAGTTAATCAGTCTCTTTACATTTTTATATCAAGTTTAATACTACAAATCTTTAAATAGATGTAATTTGCTACATTAGCATAGTGGCAGCTTTAAAATGAATGAAGACACTGTAGGCTTGTTGCCCTGTTAATATAATATTGCCACTGCAATTTATTGCTAAACTGCAGACCCAAATGTTCAGGTGCCTATGGCTTAACTAAAGGCCCCACTCACCCTTAATCTTCAAACGTTTTTATTAAATTGCTTTATCTAATTCGTATTGACAATATACATTAAGAAGTTTGCCTTTAAGTATTTTACAAAAGTCAAATAACTATAAGTAAGCAGAAACTAGTGGACAGTATAGAAGTGGGGATCAATAGGAAAGAAGCACAGAGATGAGAACTATAAAACTAACCCCAACCAAATCCAAAAACTGAGTAGAAAAATGCCATCCTATTTCTGGTTGGATGTGGTATGCTAGCAACTCCCACCCATTATCATGCTCCTCTGTGCTTGCATGAGGAAGACAAGTGGCAGTTAGAAAACAGGCATGATCAGAATAATGAAGAAGAAATCTTACTAAGAGACTATTTATTAGTGATTTAATTGTAGAATTGCTTTCTCCCTTTTGCTTTAATCAAATAATTCTGATTCTTGGTGTGTTGTGTGGGTAGGATTTTAGGTGGACTTGTAATGAATTTTGCAATATTTTAACTGGACTATCAACAAAATCTTGGACTTGGATATAAGATGCATGCAGTTCTGTTGAAAATGAAGTATTATGAAGAGATTACCAAAAGCATGCTAAATCGAAATCTGAAGCTGATTTGAAAATCAAGAACTGTTACACTAATCTAATGGAATTAAACAGGGCAGGAATGGCTATGAATACATACATATAGATTATTTTGAAGTGACTGCATATATTAAAACTTACTGTTGACAAATAATAAACAACAAGAATAATACGTACATAATTCCAAAATCAAAACTTGAGTTCTGGTAATGACTGGTTACGTGGTGCCTTATCTTGAAGACACTGAGTTACTTTGCCAGAGATTCACAGACTTTTGCAGAGAGGAATGCAATGATGAAATTTAGGAAGACTGAATTTAATTTTATACTCCAGAGGAGAATACACTCTATCAATTACAGATTCCTCTGTCTCATCTTCCCCTCTCAGTTTCCAGCCAATCCTCCTTCACCTAGGCACATACTCTTTGTAAGCCTACCAGACTCTCTCTACACATTACATTTAACACAGCCTCTATCCCTCTGCTAACCTCATTTAAACTCTTACTCTAACGGTCTGTTTTTAAGCTTTTTATCTGCACAGTTCTGGACTTCTGCACAATGATCTGTAATTTTCCCATGCTCTTACTGTCTAAGTGAGAAGCTGGACATGAGCCAGGAGTGAGCACCTATAGCCTGGAAGGCCAACTCTGTTCTGGCCTGCATTAAAAAGGAGTAGCCAGCAGGGAAAGGGAGGTGATTGCCCCCTCTATTCAGCTCTTGTGAGGCCCCATCCAGAGTGCTGGGGCCCCCAGTGCAAGAAAGACATGGAGCTCATGGAGTGGGTCCAGAGTTGGGCCACTAAGATGATCAGAGGGCTGGAGCACCTCTCCTATGAGGAAAGCTTGAGGGAACTGGGCTTGTTTAGCTTGGAGAAGAGAAGGCTCTGGGGAGACCTCATGGTGGCTTTCCAATACTTGAAGGGAACATATAAACAGGAAGGGGAACTGCTGCTTATGAGGGTGGAGAGTGATAGGACAAGGGGAAACGGTTTTAAGCTAAGACAGAGGAGATTTAGATTAGATATTAGGAGGAAGTTTTTCACACAGAGGGTGGTGACGCACTGGAACAGGTTGCCCAGAGAGGTTGTGGATGACCCATCCATGGAGGTTTTCAAGGCCAGGATGGATGTGGCTCTGGGCAGCCTGGTCTACTGGTTGGCAACTCTGCGCATAGCAGGTCCTTTTAAACCAGGCCACTGTATGATCCTATTTTATTATTATTTCATGCCTCCTAGTGCTTTTCTATGACTTTATATCTGGTCCTTGGCTTCCTTTGCCCCTATCTAAACTAGTTTTAATTTTTGCATTTCTGAGTTCAAACAGATTGTAACCTTCCACCCTGGGTTACATTTGTTTGTAGAGAGAGATTCTGCAAGGTTAACACACACAACAGTATAAATGAGTTACTTGGTGTCTAACATCCAAATGATATATAGGATTTGATAAACTACTAGGCTAGGTATTGGTACACTCCAGCCCTGAAAAAAATACCACAAAGCTTCAAGCATCACTCAGAAGGAGAAGAATCAACTTCAGCTACACTCTGGAATGAATAAGTTAAAATCTTCATCACATTTCCCATTTACTTTCCCACCCTAATGTTTTTTGTTTCTTTGTTTGTTTTTACAAAATGTCTCTTTTCTCAGACCACTGAACTACTAGCTCAATAACCCTACTGCTACAGTTTTGCCTTCTTTAACTTGTTTAGTTCTGCAGTTTTCCTCACAATACTTTACAACTTGCAGATTTCTTTGACAGTACAAGGTTACAAAGCTGGGACATATCACTGCTTGGCTGTGGATTACAAATAACTGAACCCATGGAGGATGGAAAAGATGATAAGCCCTGTTCCTTTTCCTCAAATCGTTAGTTCTCTCTTTTGCAGCAGGATTCAATCACAGTCTCTCTCCCTTGCCTGTCTCTCATGAGTTTTACTTCAAATCAGGAAATTCCTTCAACTTAGAATCCTGACTAAACTCATTTTACACTTCCCAAGATTACTGAACAATTTGAACTGAAAACAAGAGAAAACAATTAAAAAAAAAACAAAAACAACAAAACAAAACAAAACAAAAACAAACAAACAAACAAAAAAACTAGACCTTCTCCCTAATTATTCCTTCCAACTCAAATAGCTTTATAAAAGTAGGGGAGAAAAAGGTAAAATAATGAGAAAAGGGACAGCTATCCTGGCAGCTCAACTACTTTATGTTAAGAAAAGCAATGTTGAAGAAATCCCCCACCATTCTGTCTAAGCATTTATTGCTTCAGTTTACTGGGAAGCAAAGACTTAAATAGATATGATGGACATCAAAGTACCTGCACATATGTATGGGTCTGCAATGAAGGGAGAGGGTTCAGCTGTCTAAAAACAACTTAGAGCTGAAGTTATTATTTTGTTTAAAGCAGAAGATGAATTAAGCTATTTTGTGACATTTCACAACAGTGAAAAAAAAAATATATATTAGTTTTATTTCCATGGGGAAAATATAAATATTTATTATGAATAATTTTTATTTTTTTAAAATATTTTTTTGTTCTCTATTTTGTGAGCAGCACATTCTTTCAAGAAGAGCAGGAAAACTCCCCATTCTTAAGCCTGTTGTCATTGCCAATCAGTTTAACCAAATATTAAGAGGGTCCCAGCACTACCTAGGAAGTCTACCAGTGCTTGCCCTACCCAGAGGAATAACAAAATTATTCACAAACAACATGAGCTGGGAGCTTCTAACAAGGGACAGGAGAATACACATACACACACACAGAGAAATGAAAGCCTGTTACTTTACTTCTGTTATGAAACACTAATTAATAATATAAAAGTGCAGAGATGTATAAAGAATTGATGGTATAATACTAAAAATACGGAATACAAAATATTTTAATCTTGTACAAAGAGCCATCAGGTTAACTTCCTTTGATGTTTATGCAGACACAACGTGTAATTTAAAACAATTGATGCAATAACACAGCAGTAGCAAAATACGCATACAAAATTATTCTGATTGGTGCATACTACAAAACAAGAGTCTAGCTGATACTACTGAAATTTTCATTAAGTCTCTGCAGTAAAGGCATCCTCAGATTTGCCACAGACTTGCTTCCTTTGGTCTGAGCTATAAGATATGTTTTAATGAAATATACTGCCCTGGGCAATGTCACACCTTTTGATGGAATTCTCAGGGGGAATCATTAGCCCTGGGGATAACTGCATAATCCATACCAGTGTCCACGAATTGAGAAAAAGCTATTCCACACCCTTGCAAAACAGAGGAAGAAACAAATACTGAACTGCAATCGCTTCTATCTGCTGAATAGGTTTTCTGACATAGATAGAAAAAAAAAAAATAATAATAAAAAATGCATTACAGTCATCCAGGAAAAACATAACAAAAACAACATTAACTTCACAGCTCAATGCTACAGCATACAAACACCTGTTCAGAAAATTCTGAAGTCTTGCTGCTGCTTTTGGGGGCAGTTATGGGGGGAAAGCTGACTGAGTAACGGTGAAATTGTACAGGTATATAAGAAAATGTGAAATAATAGCATGTGTACTAAAGCTGACAAAAGTGGTCAATATTAGCTTCTATTCTATCTCTATACCAAAGGACAACTGTACTGAATGACAAGAAAAATAGAAAACAGAAAATACAATCTTCAAACTACACAATACGTATTTATGTATGAAACTGTTATGTTTTCAAAGAACACTGTGTATTTTAGGACAAATAGAATCTGAAATTGCACTTGTATAAGAAAAATAATCCAACTCTGCTAAAGTCTTCACATGAACACTCTCTACAGCAGTACTTCAGACTTTTATTTCAGACACCTTATATTTGAATTACTAATAAGTTAGACATAAAAATAATTATTTTTTCAACAAAATAGGACTGCATTATTTATTTGCTGTATTATTTTTTTATTTCATAGGATTTAAAAAGCTAAACAGACATCCTTTTTGCAGAACGTGCTAACCAAAGACTACTAAAAAGCATGTTACAGTTATGTGAACATACTTGTTTGCGGGTCCATGGGCTAAATGACTGCACAGCTAATACAAAACACATCTTTTTGTTGGTCTTTCTGTTTGGGTCTTATTTGAAAATAAAAACATAATTATTAATCAGATATCAAAATATGACTCTTCATTTCCTAGTTCTGCTCTGTAGCCAGGATAATTGTTTCATACTGCATTTAACCTATGAAACATTCATCAGCAGCAGTATTCAGGCACAACGGAAATTAGGTATAACTGCAAAATAAGCAGCTGTTCCTATCATAGCATATTCTTCCTTCCTACTAAACAACAGCCTCTTGTTGTAGGTCTTTCAATTTTTAGATCTCAAAGTTTCATTGAAATGCAAGTATAATCACCTGTGTTTCACAGATGAGTAATCTGAGGTTCTCATACTTGAACTACTGTACTTACGCAGAAATAAACACCTATCAGATACAAAAAGCTCCAAACGCACTCCCATTTATCCAGCTGTGATATATTGGCAATACTGAACACTACAACTCTCAGAGAAAGCAAAAGGGATGGATTCATAAACCCACAGAAATATTCCTCAAGGACTACAGAATTTCAGAACAGTTAGAATCTTTCCCGTGCCATCAAGCAAGCATCATCTATAGAAAGTCCATTCAATACCAAGAGATGAAAGTCAGATTTCAAATGAACACTTCATTGTTACATTCAGTCAAACAATTCTCAAAATCTCACACAGATTTCTTCTCTTTTTTTGGTAGCCAAATGTCTGGCTTCTATGAATATGAACAACTAGTTAATGCGTGGGTCAATGCTATATTACTTCACAACGTTCTGTTCTGGAAATGTGTGTTTCTTTTTGTTACTTCTGACATCACATGCCACAAAGCAGCATAGGAAACTCATGCACTTCAGACAAATACAAAAAATTGCTCCAACCTTCAAGTTTTCAGTATCTCCTCATCTATTGTCACCAAAACTCATTTTACAATGAGTATCACATTTTACCACAATGAACACTAAATACTCAGATGCAAACAGCTACGACCTCAACAGTGCAAAAAAGTAGTCTTAGAAAGGGTGCTGATATCATAAATACCTTTACCTGGAGAAGAAAAGCTACTATTACCCAATAAATTGTTTGCTTAAATCATGGAAAAAGTCGAAGTTAGAAAAAAAGTTAAGTATATATATTCTTTGAAAACACCACGAGATGCTAGAGTCTGGAACTTCAACAAAGCAATGAAAAGCTATTTTTTTTACTGAAAAAATGTAGAACATTTGAAATAATTATGGAGTAAATATGCAGTTCTTGATTCCACATACTGCTTCTACAGACTTTCTATGTGCAATTGACCCTCATTTCTCGTACTTTCCCAGTCAAGCTTCTCTGATTGTGGTACATCTTTTTTTTTGTCTTTATATGCATAAAGTGAGAATCAGACTCCGTTTTTGCATTCCATCTGCAGTACAGAGGGAAAAAAGGGAATATACCTACTGCAAAAATGTCTTCCAAAAGACAATTCATGTAGCTCCTCAGTGAACAGGAATGCCCACCTGTGGATTATCACAGGCTTTTCCAGAAGAGAAAGAACTATTACTTCCCCAAAACCCTGATTAATTAGTTATATACTATATGATACCTTACTCTGTATAATTCCTCCTGATATTAATTGGGAGGGATGAAAATATCTCTCTGGAGCTGAAAGTTTGCCTGACAGTGCTATAGCAAATAAAGTTCAATTTATGAATGATCTTAGAACAGTATATTCAATTTCAAGCTGTGAAAAAATAACTGCAGTGCATCTATATGATATTCTAAGCCACTTGTTACTCTTTTGCTGTTCCAAAATAATATTGTGAAGATAGAAATAAACGTGTGATTTTCTGATGTAGTATTTGTCAGCTGTGTAAACTTAGCCAGAGAAATGTTAGCAGCTCGATTACATACTCAATTACAGAGTTTGATTAGAGAAAAAATATGATGTGGGAAAGTTCAAGGAGAGATAATTAATTTACCAGCTTCCTTTTATCCTGCACTTCCAAATATCTTTCACACATTTTTAGTTTTGAAGTCTTTGAAGCTAATTTGCTGAGAAATTGGTAAGACTGTGGAAAGAAAACAGGTCAGCTACTGCCCAATGGCTTCAATTTCAGGTGAAAAAAAAAGCTATTTCATTCTCAAGAAATGGAAAAGAACTCACTAGCACATATTGACAAGAACAGCAAAGATCATTGTTCCAAAAGGAATTAGTTCATATTTTTGTGAGCTACTTATAAATTAATGCTAAAGCACTTTTCTAGGTAAAAGAAATGCATGTATTTTTAACTGCTTCGTCATTTTATTTGCTATATATTGCTATATTTGTTATATAATTTAAAAATATTGAAATGTGGTTTGACATTACAATCAGAAGACTGATGATCTGGAGTACTGATTCACTGCCTCTGCAGTATTTAACGCTTTAAGGAATGTTTTGGTTCTGAGTCCAGAATGCCATTTGTCTCTTTAGCAGCCTGTATTCTTACTGGGTAGCATCCAGATTTGTAAAAAACAAACTTGCTTATTTATTTCCTTCACAAGTTTCACAACTGATAGCTTCTCTTTTACATCTCCTGTAAAAGAGAACTCATCTTCTTTCCTTCCACACCTTCTTTTTTCCTGCCATTTTTCCTTTCCCTATAACACTGTACTCCTGTTTTCCATTGGAGGCAAAAAGTACCACATGACATAGGAAAAGAGCCCTGTATTGTCACAACAAGGACGTGTTTACTCAAGTTTCTTTAAAAGGTCACTATCTCCACAACATCTGTTGATAATGCAGAATAGCAAGTACACTGCTTTTGACACACCTGTTGGATAATTCAGAGGAGTATCAGTATTCACAACACCCATTTAACACTAGCCCTCTCCACAGATGAAAGTCAGGTAATGCATGCAACAAAAGTGACAAAGTAGTCACAGTTTTACAGCGATGACTATGCTTTTACAAGTACAAATAGAAAAGAGAGAATATATCAATTCCAGTGAATAGGAATATAAAGACATGTTTTCTATGAAGCGTGGTAAATGCCTTCTGGATCTCAAACTGATGTTAATTGGGCAGTTTCAAGAACCTTATTTGCATACGTCCATACTTCATAAAATCATTACCAAGGAGAACTTTCTGAGTTAAAGGTTTTTTAATCAGGTAATTAAGGATTTTAATACGGTAACGCCTACCACCAATCACAGTTCTTTCTCAAAGAGGTAATGTGCTAACATTTCCATACTCTTCCCAGTGTCATCATGACCTCTGTCTTCCTATAAACATCTGTACCTACCTCTACAGAAAAGTTTTCATGCAGTAACATGGAATAAAACCCACAATATTTAGACTTGGTTCAGGACAACTTCTGGACTATTAAAACACAAATTCTGTAAATTGTTACAAGCCTATTTGATATCACAGTTTACGACTAACATGTTTTGGCTCAAAAGCATTTGTATAGAGGCACTGTGTAATCTGTAACTGTTGGTAGTTTTTACACCTTATATTGTCATTATGAGTCCCACATACTATCTTTTCAGTACAGTGCAGAGCATTTCCTTCCTTTCATGGTCAGTCATTCTCATTGTGAACGACAATGAAATTTAATGAGAAAAAAGAAATAATTCTCAACTTCTGCAACAACAACCAGAAAAACAAAGCTTTCTGCATTTCCAGAAAATCACATTTATAGATTACAAATATTCTTAATTGTTCCAGTGATCCTGTCTCATATGTTTAGCTGCTCTTGTGTTGAATCCATTAAATGTCTGTTTCTAAAATCAGCTGCAGTGTTATCTGTGTATATTGGGACATATAAGAATAATCTACAAACATGACTCAGATATTCATACATGATGTAAAATATGTATGTCCAACATATTGTCATGGTTTTATGATTTTTGGTTACCAGTATTCCACATCATAACATCATATAGAACACTGGGAGTTAAAGAGTTAATTCTCCAGTTCTGTGGATTGTCCATATTTCCAGATACCTGTTCTCAAAAAGAATAAAAACTAAATAACCCAGAAGACTTTCACTATTCTGTTTCCATTTTCTGTTTTGAGGGAAAGATAAAACTGTTTGCAAGTCATGAGACAGTACCCTTCTTTTACTGTTTGTCTCTGTGGTATGTGTTCTCTAGCCATCTTGCCTTCAACATTAGAGTAAGGCCCTCCGTTTTGGATGCTCTCTCTCTCATTTGATTTGATTTATTAGCCTCAGTTCCAATTATATTGTATTATATAGTGTTATCTTCCATTCTGATATTATATTTAGTAAATTAGTTTTCTCCCTTAGCTCACTGCTCATGTTTTGTTTTTAAGACCATCTCCCAACCCTTTCCCCTCTTCCCTTCCTCCCCTCTCCTTGGGCTTGGGTCTGTGGGTTCTGCCACCACATTAGTCACAGAACCAGGCCAAAAATGAACCATAAGCCATTGACAAATGTAATGTACGATATTTTTTTAATATAAAAACTTCCTTATGTGTTCAAAAACGTGGAAGGTGTGCTGAAGAACTGTAGCTTTAGATATATCAATCTTTAAAAGTTAAATAAAATCCTCTAAGTTTTACAAATCTCACTGAAAATACATGTTCCATAGTCACATATACCTGATATTCGAAGTTCTTTCATTTGTCTGCAGGACAGATGTATCTAATCTAAATTATCTTGAATTTAGCACTAAAAAAGTGAGTTAATAAATACTTTCTACAACTGCACTTTGATTGCATTTAACGACAAGTATTTCAACAAATCATATCAGAATCTACTTGATTCACTAAGACAAACAGTAATATATTCTGCACATTTACTGTGATGCACTGTCCTATATCCATAATATCTAATTCCAATAAGGAACGTTGGAGTTTACTTTCCCTGAATGTAAGGAATTGCAGACTTGCTGCTCCATTCACTGCTATCATTTAATTGTTAAAATCTGACCTTTCTCCAGCACCAGTTTTCCAAGTACATGAAATGCCACAAACAGACTATTCAACCTTTGAGGCAGTATCTTCCTGCCTTTGGTGTCTGTTATGTCTATGCTGACATATCAATACAGATGCCATTTATCATGAACATTTCAGTGATTTTTCTTCTCAGTTACTCTCTGACATATTCTCTCCTCACAAAAAAATGCTCAGGCAGAACAGCATTATTATCTCCAGTGATTCTGGCTTCCAAGAAATTGGCGGGTACAAGTAATGTTTTAAAACCGTATGTGTAAAATGATAGGAAAATTATTATAAAAAGTTAATTTCAGAACATAATTAGAATTTCAGCATGTAAAATAAATTATTGCTAGCAGTACAGGGAAGTGCCAAAAGAGAATAGCTACAGTCTCTTTTTGATACACAGTTATTTCATTAACACATTTTCATAATAGAGCTCAGTTAAACTTATACTAGGAAGATGTTTCTGGAAAATTAAAAACATTAATTAATTTTCAGGAAAAATATATATATATAGCTTGGTACTGCAAGCACCTCCTGAGCTCAAGCTTTCACTCAGTCATCCTAAAGCAAGTAAATGTCACTTGCATTACTAAAACCAGATTTATCCTACATAAGGTGCAATCCAGTGGGATGTTATGTCCACTACTACAGTATAGCCCTTACATCAGTTAATGGTAACAAAGCAGAGTGCTCATTAGTCAGCATGAAAGCAAATTTTATTTTGGTTAGAGTTGAACAATATTTTTTCTCTCAAGTGATCACTTTTAACATTATTCCATCAGCTGGAATTACCTTCCCTCTAATCTTAACAATTCGGTATCTTCACAACTAACAAAAGCCAAGAAAAATGCTGGAGATGTAAATTTCACATTCTCTAATGGAGTGCTCAAGAAAATTCTGAACGAAAACTGAAAGGGCCCCCACTCTCCTTTCATCTAACATTAAAAAAACCCCACAACCTTTGATTAGGCACAAATGCAGACTGTATAGAATTTCCTTTGTAAGCATGAGAAGCAAACTGACAGAATAAGCATTCAGCAGCACAACAGAAAATGGAGAAATTAGGGAAGCTAAATAAGATTGTCTCAAAGCTGCTTCTCAGTAAATGTCAGCGAGACACATTCGACCTGTCATAGGAAAGTTACGTCTATGAGTTGATGTAACTTCAAAGAAAAAAAAAAACAATACATACTGAAAATCAGGTACTGATCTATTAGATTCTGATAACACTAGCACTGAAAGAGTTTAATTTCATTTTAGAGTGACTTTTTATCTAGCTTAAGGCTACTCCAAAATGCAGCCAAATTAAATTTTTTTTGCACGTTTTGTATCACTTTTTGTGCAAAATTAGATTCAAAATTAAATGTTCTACCTCATTTTATATCTGATTTTTCCTTGAAATGGATGAAGTTAGAAATGGGAAATAAAGTAGTGCAATTTAAATGCATTTATCTTTATCATTTTAATGATAAATAAATAAATATGTATTTTTGTTTGTTTGTTAAATCACACTAACTGCTTATCCTTACAAGAATCCTGTTGTCAGCCTGAATTTCACAAATCCTTAAGTTCAGTATGAGAGAGAAGTACTTATTTCTCTGAATTGGTTTCAGGATCATTATCACTTTAACTGACATAATTATTTTCTTTTAAGTTATGAAATACAGAATACAATACAAGTGGACTTTGGATTGGACCACTAACCCTCAAAGCTAAAACTAGAGAAAGAATGATTGTTTTAATAACACATACTGATTTTAATGACGCTTGTTTTTATTTATAATACTTATAATGAATAACTGATACATAATGAATAACAATACATAACTACTAGGAAACATCGTAAGGGGTGAAAATTGAAATTTCAGAAGATTTCAGATTTTCAGGACAGTAGGGGCAAAGAAAAAAAGAGGAGGGGGGGTGGGGCAGGGAGTTGGAATAATCTCCTATATCTGCTGTTAGATGACCTGCAAAAGAGCATTAATGTTTTTATGTGATAGCTTTACTACTTCTGAAGTACTTGGCATTTCTGGGAACCATTCACACTGACACGAGTGTACAACACCTTGCCATGTCATAACAGCCCTACTCAGACACTTCTGCTTTAACTGCAAGCCTTCTGGGTTGATATAATACAAAAGGAGAGTTACTCCTTCTTCAGAGGAAGGACTAAATTCAAACTGAAAGAGAAAGGAACAAAAGGAGAAAATGGGTCCTATTTCAAGGGTGAAGGCCTGTCGACTCACGGATGTTAATCACTCTGCTGTCAGCAACATCTGCAAACATTATGTTGCTGAAATACCGACTAGGCACTAAGTTAATTCACACTGAGTCGTGAAGGGAAGGTGATTCTCAAAACATTAGACCCCTATTGCCTTAGCAGTTGCTTGTTCAGGTCCAGTGCCCTGTCAGTCAAGCTGAACTCTAAGCTGCAGAGTGTATGCATTGCAAGAGATCAAATGGAGTTTTCTGATGTGAAGAGCTTGGAGAGTTTTCATGGTGGAAATACTTCCTCCCCACTCCCAAAGAAACAAACAGTAGGTGGTTTGTGATATTAACTCAAAGGAGACAACAACCCCACTCTGTAGCTCAGTATATCACATCATCATCTGATCAACCTTTCCCTGTCAAGTACTTCAGAATATTCATATGTGTTTCAGATACTGCCACCTTGCCTCTTTTTTTTTTTTTCTTCCTTCACCCTGGGCTCTCCTATACATCCTAGCTTGCAACAACCATCCGTTTCTATGCTCCACATACACGACTGCTCTTTAAAGTCCATCTTCAACTGCATTCACACTGAATGCACTGATATACTGTGATGCTAAGGACACGTGAAAATTTAAACTTTGCAGAAAGACATTAAGGACACCCACATTCAGTAGATATGAGTTTGTATGCTATATTCTTTTTTCTCCCTGGAAGTGGTGCTTCCAGTATCATTCAGGAAATTAGTGTTTGAAGAGAATACTTTGTGGAATTCTCAAAATGCTCAACTTGAAGCCTTGTGAAAACAGAATTCATACAATAATAAAAATCCAGGAAACAGTTTCACAGCCCCAAGTACTCTGTGATTAGCACAGCTAGTTGCAGGCTAATTGTGTGCGTTACGGTACTAATGTTATGAACTTGTGTTACAGTAGTAACGTTATGAATTTACCTCTGCCCATGTTTCTTACTGTTTACATTGCACAAACACATCATACTATGCCTTGTGAATTTAGTATTTTTTTTCTTCTAATTTAAAATAATTACTTTTCAAGTTTCATTTGGTCTTAAAAGATGTTCTTGAAGAAAATGAAAACCTGTGCAACAGAAACAGAATATTACCTGACAATTTCCTGACAATAAAACAGCACATTTACTTTCAACAAATATGGATGTTACATATCCACACTTAACCAGAAGCAAGCATGCCTTATGTGTATGGTTTCACCCAAAGAAACATTTTGAGCAAGTTTTCAATTTCAATTCAATTCAGTAACCAACAGAAGAGTTCTGACAAAGTAGCCTGGTCACAAAGGTATTCTTCTTGCCACTACTCCATACAACCTCCTCCGGTAATAATAATTATGCTATTTTTAATTATTATTATTATTAATATTATCCAATTGTCAATAGCCAGAAATGGGAAAGTCCATGCGTTGCACTGTTAAAAATTCCACTTTTTATTGTAATAATCTCTCAACCTTATAGTTTATAATCTATAAATCCTACACAACGCTTTCCTTCTCTTATCCAACCTGAAGTGCTCCCTTCACTCGTTCACTTTTATAGACAATAAAAAATTTATTCTTCACGGTAGAGGAGCAAATTATTTTCAAAGCTGTGCTTCTCTACCTACTGCAAAAGAGGAAGAGGGGTGATAAAAGACATGAGCTGGTGAGGTAACTGCACTTGTTTTTTGAAGGAAGTGAAGGAAAGCTATAGATGTGTTGTCACACCCGAAATACTAAGCAGAATTGCATTTTTTTTCCCCTAAAGCTTAAAGAAGTCAGATCACTCTGCATAAGCTGTATGGACTGTACTGCACCAGCACTCAGAACATTTCATATACACTTAATAACTGTGCACTTAATCACACTAGCTGGTTGAATATATCTAGCTAATTAGTTCTGAATACGACTTCAGTTTGTTTCGTGATGATTTTAGTTATTTCCCTTCAACATCTCCTCTGTGTGCATGTTACTTCAAGATTTAATACAGAAGTAACTGACATGTGGGCAAGTGCTTTGCCAAAATAAATAAATAAATAAATAAAATCAGAGAAGGAAAGAAACTGAATGAATGAATGAACGAATGAGATGATGCAGAAGAGTATAGATTAAATGAGACAGAACAGATAAAAATCTGTCAGGAAAGGTTTAGTCATAACTGTTCCCATCATGGGCTACTGGTATGGAATAGATGATCTCTTGAGGTTTCTTCCTGACCTATGAAACTGTGGCCTTTTAAAAAACCATTTTAGCTACTTCATGTATAAATCATTTCCTCCTAATCTGTGATCTTGCTATGATTAAAGACAGGTAAACTAGTTCACTTCCATGAATAAATCAAACTTTAACATTCAAGGTAAGCATTTGTAAAGGGTTGGGAAAAGGTTTCATTTTTATTCAGGAAATCATTATTTCATTGCATGCCGGCAACATTTATTTTATCTCATGGGTAGGAGTGCTGAAATGCTACCACAACACATTTTCCTTGATCAATCTACAAAAAACAAACAAACAAAAAACAACAAACAAAAAAGAACCCACCAAACCAAACCAAACCAAAACAAACCCCACCAAAATAACAAGCATCTGGTAAGAAAGGCTGTTCTTGCTTAAATTTCTTAGTAGACTTAAATCTTTACATATAAACAGGTTTATCCATTTTCTTATGTTTCTTAAAACAGATATTCATATTAATCTTTTTTCACTAGAACATGCTTACATACAAAATAATGAAATCATCTCTTTCTTAGTACTCAAAGCATTTATCAGATGTTAATTATTATTCCGTCTTAACAATATATAAACTAGCAGGGACATATAATGTAACTATTCTGCTTTATCCTGGACAAATTTTATGCACTATACAAGTTCATTAAAAGAACTGCTTCGCTTTTAGAAGCAGGAGGGGATTTACTGAAGTGAATTCTATAAATGGAAGAATGCTGAAATAAAAGAAAATGTTTTGAACTTACAAGTGTGCATACACACTTGTTGTATATGCTCTCTTATCTGTTGTCCGTTATTCAAGCAAAGTGGTGAGGCCTCAAATACATGGAGATCCTCATTTGTAAGGGAGTTCCATCTTTCCTTGTTTTACCATCCTTTGATACTCTTCATGTTTCCAGCTCTGGCTGCCAATCTCATCAAGTTTTCTTGTGCATCCTCACACCTTTTCCCTTCTCCATATTTTCCCTGACTTTAACTCACTACTGCTGTCATGTTCCTTCTTGCTGTCCTAAACTATGAAAGACTGGAGCAATACCAAAGCAGGCAACAAAATCATTGTTGTCAGGGCACACCTGCAGTGCTCTCTTCTGTTTTACAGCTTTGCACTGGATGTTGTCTCTCTCCACCATCCACCTTGCCTTCAAAATACAAACCAGTGCTTCAATGAAAAGTCCAACCCTCCTTTTTAAATGAAAAAAAAAAAAAAAAACAAAAACAAAAACAAAAACAAAAACAAACAAACAAACAAAAACTGATAGACAATTTAACTTATTTTAGCTTGAAAAGTATTTGTGAAATCAAAGCAAGCAAACAAAAATCAACTGTAAGGGAGCAGCTCTAATATAAAAACATCAACACAAAGAATAAAGTATATCTGTAGAAGATATTCAGACCCAATGTAAAAAATCTGTAAAAATATTCTTGACATCTTTGAGCAAACAGAAAAATAAAATGGAAACATGAAATAGACAGAAAATACAGTACTGATCTTGCTGTTTCCTTCTAATTTCTCAAACAGGAAAAGAAATGCTACTCTACTATCAACATTTTCTTTAACAAACATGTAGTTAAATTTTCAGTTGAACTGGGAATCATTCCTTCTCCCTCGTCAGCAGCTTTATGCATATGCAGAAACAGATGTCTTTGTCACTCAGTTTCCCTTCTTGTCAGTAAAATAAATTCACTACTAGAGGCCTTCAAACAAAACACTCACTGCTCAGCTAACCAATAAACATCATGGTTAATTAATTAATCATTCAATTAATTATTTAATCTGTTTTTCTTGTACATCTCACACACAGGAATGATCCAGTCACACAGTTTCTCAATCAAACTCTGGAGAAGAACTGTCTCTTTACATAACCTCCAAGTGGAAAGATAATTCAGACTCTTTTACACATTATTTTACCTAGGCCCTGCCACCTCCACATAACAAAAACTTTTCAAACAAAAGCCAACTGCAAATGTAGCATCTGCTTGTTAGCAGAATGTTAACAAAGCATTACAGTAATACTTAGAGGTCTTTCTGAGGTAAGAGGAAAACTCTTCTTTACAGAAAGAGTAGTTAAACACTGGAATAGGCTCCCCAGGGAGGTGGTTGAGTCCCTGGATGTGTTTAAGAGCCATTTGGATGTGGTGCTTGGACACAAGATTTAGCAGAGGGTTGTCAGAGTTAGGGTCCTATGGTTAGGCTGTGGTTGGACTTCATGATCTTCGAGGTGTTTTCCAACCTGAGTAATTCTATGATTCTATGATTCTAAGAGGGTCTGCAATATTTCCTGAAAGTACATACATTGATTATGATTAACCCAAAGCTTTTGCAGTTTCAATTCATTTTTCAAAGCTGTATCTAAAAATTCACATTTGCTTTAACTTGAAAGGCAACAAGAAAAATTACCTACCTGTAGATACAGGAATTGCACACAAACTGTAAAGAGTGTTCTGCATTCTGATGTGAATCATCCAGTTTAGGATTATAGGCAAGCATTTTATTTAACTTCATAATTTAGACATATCTCATAAAACTCATGTAAAAGCCCAAAAATATTTATCCATATATTTCAAAATATCTACATGTTGCAAGAAGGATAGAACTGAAAAGATGACCCAAATCAGCTTTCAATAAATAATGAAATATCCTTAATGACAACCAAGCAATTTTACTGTAACACCTGTACTGTGGTTCCTCTGTACTGACACCAACAGAACAGTAGAGACTTGGTTAAGTTCTTTCAATATTCGCACTTTCTGCTTCACGCATGATATTTTTCCATTGGCTACAAAAAGAGAAAGCAAGTTCCTCATACATCATCTCATAAGCACACTTCATACTTGATAAGCCTGATTCATGATCTCTCCTCTGGAAAAGTTACACAGACAAAACTTATAACCAGTTTCTGATAGAAACTCTTCAGAAGGTGCACCAAACAACTAAGACACGGATCTCAAGATACAACTATGCAGTAAAAAATTCTCCTTGATTCTCTATGGATGAAGATGGATCTCTAAATACAATTTAGTGAATAAATCCAGTGTTTTGTATCCTACATTAGCTGAGAAATCACTGTGAAATTTAGATTATCTCCACGTTAGCATGGTCTGCTAGAGTTGCTCAGAAACTCAGTGTAAACACACAAAACTCATTAATATGTGAAAACACTACTAGATGTTATTAATTACTATATGAAATGCTTGCTATTCCTACTGTTTAGTAGGCTGCTGATCTTCAGCTCTTCAATCTTTCTGTTCTGCTGAAGCAAGACAGCAGAGATTCATATTGCTCTCTGTGCAATACCTAAGCACAGAAGAAGACAAGGAAATGGGAGGAACAGAATCCTCTCTTACACAGCACAACTACTTGTTAATTATGAGCTTCAGTGGAGTGATGAACATTTCAGAGTAAAACAGAATTGTAGACCCAACACAACGACACTAGCAAGACTAAAAGTACCACATACAATGATGAATTTCTGGAAAATAGGAACTGCAATCCTACAGTGAAATTGTAACGAGCAAAGAGAATTCAGATGAGTAGTAAAGAGTGAGGAGAAAATATTTCTGCAGAATCTCAACACACCTGAAGAACAGTTTGTCTCCACTCCTTTAATGGCACTATTGATGGGGGAAGGATGTAGGTGTTGGAAAACACAGTAACCACTGGCAGGAAACAACTTAGCAGAAGGGAATAACATGGGGAAGAAAGAGCATATTAAATGAGAACTCAAGGTAAAAGAGAATGGCTGACAAACCAGAGCACTGTTGCTCTCCCCTTTGTAAACTGACATGGTGGAAAGATTTCCTTTCCTGCATTTACTTGGCTTTCCGTAGACTTACACAATACAGATAATTCTTCTTGTGTAAAAAGTACTATCAATTGAAAACGTCTTCAGCTTAATAAACCTGTACCGCGCCTACAGATGTACTTCGGGCATTACATTGATGAAAATAGTTACTGAACAGCAGCGAGTTTCAAATTCTCTCTTAAAAAAAAGAAAGAGAGAGAATATTGATTTTAAGAAGCAGACACAGTTCTAGCAATTCTGAAGAAACCTTAATTTACAAAAGTATCAATTGTGACAGACAGAGAACTTACACATTCTCCCTGGAGTACCCATGAGTCTTGATGCTCTCATATCACCTTTCCACCTAGGGATTTTTTCATTATTGTTTGCTACAAAAGGCTGACAGAGCAAAACACTGTTCTCCTACTGTCCTGGTTTCAGCTGTAACAGAGTTGTTATTTTCTTCATAGTGTCTGGTATGATGCTATGTTTTGGCTTCAGAAGGAAAACAATGTTGATAACACACCAATGTTGATTCTGAGCAGTGCTGTGCAGCACTAAGGACAGTTCAGTTTCTCTTACTGTCATGTCACTAGGGGGCTGAGGGGGCACAAGAAGCTGAGAGGGGACAGAATCAGGACAGCTGACTCAAGCTGGCCAAAGAGATACCATACCATATGACATCATGTGAAAAAACTATAAAACTGAGGGGTGCTGAGCAGGATTGGTGGGGCAGCTGCCGCTCAGGGACTGGCTGGCCTTTAGTCAGAGGGTGGTAAGCAATTGCATGTCAACTGTTTGTAAATATATGTATGTATGTGTATGTATATGTAATTATCTTTGCTATTATTTCTCTTTTCCTTTTCTGTCTTAGTGAATAGATTTTGTTTCAACTTACAAGATCTACACTTTTTTCCCCCATTCCAGTGGGAAGACAGAGTGAGAGAATGGCTGTGTGGTGCTGAGCTGCCTGTCAGGTTAAACCCCAATGCTCCCTTAAAAAATGAAACAGAAAATACATAAATACTAATAGGTAGGCTGGGGCATTTCTGAGACATCTAGAAGAATGTCTGTTTACTGTGTCAGCAAGTGCCTTGTGAACTATTTAATTTTTCCTGAAATAGCAATATCACAAATAAACATTAGCATTTATACTGCTGCAGAAAGTCATGGGTCCCACTTTCCTGTACAATATAAACAGTACATATCAGATTTCTTCTACTCTATATCAAAATAGACCAAATGAAAAAGTAGCCACTCAGTTACTGTGTATTACTAACAGTACTATATAATGCTACTTAATAATAATATTTCTCTTTCCAAAAGAACCAGGAACATTACTCTAATCCTTTGATTTGCAATCAAGTATATCCCTATGCGCTGCCTAGTCGAGTGATTTGAATCTTTCTACTACTAGGAACTACTGTAGTTAGTACTGACATCTGTGGTAAAGACAAAGAAGTGGCTGTACTTTGAAGGACACTGAGGGCTCTAACAAAAGCTGTTGCTCTCCACAGTGGAGAAACTGATACATAATAGATGAAAGAGTATAGTTCAAGGTGAAAGTTTATCAGCTAGTTTGTAGGAAAGTGGCCACAATTGAGAACAGCTATAGAATTTTCATCTCTAATTTTTATTTATTTATTTATTTTCCCATATGTAGGCTAGAAGTAAAGTATTCTGGGTCTCTGGTTTGGGTTTCCTGAACAGAGCCTTATCAATGGGATCTGACTTTCAAGAAGTATTAAATATCTACCATCTTCAGTCAGAACTAAAAAGGAACAAATAACATCAATTTAAGCTGCTGATGATCCACTAGTCACTTGCAAGACAAAAATAAAACAAAATAAAACAAACAAAAAACACACACACACAAAAACAAACAAACAAAAAAAAACAAAATACTTTTTCTAACTTCTTTTCTTTTTACAGAAAACGTAGTTGATTAAATAAACAATACTGGTATATACATATATCAGGTTTTACATGGAATCTGCACCCTGATTTTATGCAATCCTTTTAATTACAGATTTGAACCAAAACAAACCTTGAATGAATCATTGCAAATTGTCAATTTCCCCTAAATATGAAAGCTACCTGCTATGAATGTATGCCTTTTTGCTCAGAAAGAAACACATCCCACTGATTTCAGACAATATAGAGAAATGTTGAAACTATTTCTTCCACATAAACTGGAGAAGAGGACTTGTCATGCTATTACAGGTGTGTAAAGCAATAGTTATCTAAGAAGGAAGACTGGGAATGCTGAGTTCATCAGCAACAGCCTCTGACACAACCACACAAGGAACAATATTTAATATAAGAATAAATGTTTGTAATGGGCAAAAGTGATTTTTGTCAACATTTATTTTATCCAAAGTTCACCTACCTACAGTTACAGATATTCAATTCCAATTTCTTAAATTAATGGATTTTCTATCAAACTGTGGCTTGCTCATCATCTCAGTGTGTTTTTTTATCTGCTGAATTACCTCAATTCACTACTGAGAGATTAATTAGGAATATCATTACAATTTCACACAGAAATGCATTATTTTCTATAGCCTGCTTTTTTGTTTTGTTTTGTTTTTATCGTGGATGACTTCTAGTGCTTGTACGAAGGAAGCAAAATATAGTGAAATTTATTCCTGATTCACATTCCTCGCACTACTCATGACTGCCTGGCCATTATCGAACACTTTATTTCAACTCTTTTCAGTTAGAAGAACTCTCCTATGCTCAGCTGTTCCCTGAACAACTTCCAAGAAAGTAATGAAGTCTCCTCCTATGAAAAAATCCTCTGTTCAAAACAAACAAACAGAAAGAACAGCTGCAAATAATCCCAGAATATGGATTAAGTTGTTCTTCATGCAGAAACTGTTCTATATATCTGATCAACCTTGTTGCACATCCCTTGTTGTTGTTATAAGAGTGAGGAAAAGGAAAGAAATGAGAAGTGTTCTTTGTGTTTGAGGTGCAGGTATGTTCTGGATTAATACAGTAAACATGTTTGGTCCTGTTATTTTTTTCCTTTCTAATAATTCAAATTGCTCATTAGATTGTTCTGAAGCACAGAACTGATGGGGGTTTTTCAAGGAACTAAGTAACAAGACTGTAAGGTCTTATTAGAAGTAACTGCCAACTCAGTTAAAAGAGTTGCAGCTTATGTTCTATTCTATATTTATCTGTACTGAATTTCACTCTGTCTAGGAAACCTCTCTTGTTGCATTTCTCTATGGCTAGCATTTACAATTTTCTCAATGGCTTTTTATAATTAATGCAAATTTCCACTTGACTCTTCACTGTTTTACCTAAATGTATTTTTTCAAGATTAAATGGCATTGGTTTTCCCCACATATAAGTTTTATAATTTATTACTCTCAATAATACTGAGATCACTGCACCTACTGTATCCATGTATCAAGATAGATTTAGATGAGAATTTATATACTAGAGTTACTGCTTTTGGCATTTCTCGGACCAGTGCATGAAGTACATGTGATAATTACTGCTCACCTCTTGATTTGCTCCATAGCCTTTTGCACTGCTGCCTCAGTTTGATGCTCTTCCTTTTATGCATTCTGTATCAAATCTCTGTGCTGTTTCCCAAGCTTTCCAGTAGTAATGTTTTAAGAAATCTCTTTTTTTTTTTTTTTTTTCCCCCATAATCATAGAATTACCCAGGTTAGAAAAGACCTTGAAGATCATCAAGTCCAACCGCAGCCTAACCACAGTACCCTAACTATAAAAACCCTCTGCTAAATCATATCCCTGAGCACCACATCCAAATGGCTCTTTAACCTTACTTTGCTCTCTTTACGTCTTTTATACATTGTCTTTTGGCACAATACCTGTCAGCATTCCTCATCCTGATGTTTCTAAAGAAGGATGTTTGTATGTTTTCTGCAAGAATTTCTGAAAATTTCTTCAACATGTGTTTCTATGATTTACAATTAATTTAAAAGACTTTTTTACCCTTTTATGCTTCTCTCATTTGCTAACAATCACAATTTAATTCTGCCTTCCCCCCATCATTCCAACTTCTTTGAATCTTTCTGGCGGGATATGTGCATTTGTTTTAAGCATTCCTTAAGACCAAGTCTAGCTTTGTGGGTTTTTTTCTGGCTTTTTTTTTTGTTTGTTTGTTTGTTTGTTTGTTTTGGTGTGTGTGTGCATTTCCTTTTGGAGATTTTATGACTAGTTTGCATATTTAAAAGTCATTTCTCATGGCTAAAGACTATGTATACTGTATAACCACGCTGCTGTATCTCAGTGTAGTTGAGCATAATCTGGATATCACTTCATTACTTTCTTTCCAGACAAAGGTGTTTGCTTTCTTTTCATTGTTATTTAAAACTACAACAACCATACAAGTTGCAGCTAATAAGCTCCCGCTAAGAACTACTTAAATGAAAACTAATTGCTTGTCAAGAACCAAACAGAGCTAATCCTGAACAGACAAAGAGAAAGTCTTTTATGTTTACAGACTGGCAATTTCCACTATAATTATAAAATAGCTTGTGTATTTTAGAAAATAAATGTTTACAGAGGTGATTCATTTAGAAACCGATGAGTGTGATTTAAGTTTCACAGACTGTGTTCTATGATGAGATACAAAAGGACAAGAGGGAAGTTCAAACTGTAGACTCCCTGCTTTATTTCTTATTGTCTAACAGACTTTCATTCTCCTTTAAAAATATGCACATGGTTCAGACCACAAAAGATACAATATCAGCATTTTACATAACTCTTATAATTTTGATACATCAACTGAAAGAAGACAAATAGGAAAAGCATCTAATAATGTTATATCTCAGAAGGGAATATGTTGCTAAACAACCACTACCTTTGGTACAATACATAACACATTACACAAATACCCTCGGCAAATTCCACTACTTGTTCAGGATCATTGCAGGCTCATACACACCCTTTTTTCCAGCCATTTTGAGCGGAATTATCAATAAGATCTTGGACTTGAAACACCTATTGTTTTAGCTTAGAAACAGAATATTGATCTACCTCTCAGGTTACTAAATAAAATAAATAAATAAATAAACATTACTGCCAAATTATGTTCTAC
Organism: Excalfactoria chinensis; assembly: GCF_039878825.1. Lineage (NCBI taxonomy): Eukaryota > Metazoa > Chordata > Aves > Galliformes > Phasianidae > Excalfactoria > Excalfactoria chinensis. The sequence continues at coordinate 71,358,284 of NC_092826.1, forward strand.
ATGGTTTCATTTTTCACATCCTTCTTAATAAAAAAGCAGAAAACACCTAACTGGTGATGTAGTTTCTATTTGTTTACCTAACTGCAATGATTGCCTTCCTGGTTTGTTTTGTTTTTGCTTTGTTTTTTTTCTTTACTGTTTGTAGTAGATAAAAAAATAGACTTACTTCATTTGGAGTTTTAATCACACAACAGAAGCATTTCTTTCACTGAACAAATAACCTACGTAAAATAACTTCTCAAATAATTTAATAAATTAGGCAAATGATGCAGCGACGTCTTTAAGAAGATTAGTTATGCGTGAGGATATTTATACAAGAAAATGAACATGAATGAATACTTCTCTAGAGTTGAGAAAGTACTTGAGAAATAATTGAGATGTCAATTCATATTTGAGTTAGCCAGCATACCATCAGCTTAATCACTCACTGATTTAAGATTAGCATTGAAACATTCTTAAAAATGAAACTACCAAATGAAGAGTGTAGATTTGTTTATTTCCTCATTGTCACACACCAGGAGCACCCCTAACTCCTTTCTCACTTATCCCCCCCAGTAGAATGGGGAGAGAAAATAGACTGGAAAAGCTCAGTCAAGACAGAGACCAGTTACCTGTTACCTTTATGGAAAAAATAGACTTGTGCTGGGGAAAATTAATGTAACTGAGAACCAAATAAAGAAGAACAGAACAGAAAAAAAGAAAAATATTAAATTAGCTCCCCCTCTCACACATCTTCCTCGTCTCAGCCTCACCCCTGCATACATGACCCATTTTGCAATAGAGTGATGAGGATGCATTATAATACTTAACACACACTGTAACAGTGAAATTCCATTTGAAACAACAGAGTGCAAGACTTTGTTCATTTTTCTTCCATGAAAAGGAAGAAACGTGTTGATGAGACAAGATGTCTTTATTTCAGCAGAGCTACATAAAAGGGCCATAACTTGGTAAGTTTTGTAAATGTCACTATGACAGCAAGGTAATGTAGTACTAATCCCAGCTTCCAAAAATCTGTGTGGTAGTCACAAGTTTGGGTGATGAGTTAATAACTACAGAGTTCCATACGAAAATACATTTCTCTAAAGAAATATGAACTGTTTTAGAAGGAGTTTTTCAGCAGTCAAGCATCAATATGTGTGCATCAGTACAGATGTGTTTGTGCACACACACAGGTGTCTGTTCCCCTGGTGCCTGTGGTTTTGGAGCGCTGGGTGGTGTCAGACAGACAAAACACACAAGGGATTTTGATCCCTCATATTCATTCAATAGAGAAATCTATTATAATATGCCCTCATTATAAGTGGATGAAGCATGGAAAACTCAGCACGTTACTAAACACTGGAAAACCTGTAAAGGAGGCCAAACTAGCAGGGAAAGCTTTCATTTAAGTTCACTGCCGATCACACTACAAATGCTTATGATTTTGCATACTCATAGTACTTTCTGCTTTGAGATTTTCTTCACTTATTTTTTATTACAAACAAAAACTAGGTAGTTTACATAGTACACAGTGCAAATTAATCTAAATATTGTATTGAAGCACAATTTTATACATCTGTCTAGTGTTCAATTCAGATACAAATTCAGTCACTACATCTTGTAACCCCAAGGAATTCAGTTTCCTTCAACTGCATGTAATATTACTATCTCATTTTAAAGCCAGAAGGGGTTTGTCAAAAACCTCTCTATATAGCAATCACAATGGACTGATTTCATTATGAGGTGAAATTAATCTTGTACTATTTCTAACATACTTTGATTTTTTTACTTGTATGAAGTGTGTGCAACAATATTGAAGTTATCTATACTGCAGATATTTCCTAATTTTAAGATGCTTCAAGTATCTAGCTTGAAGAAAGTTCATAGCAATATCTAGAACTGCTTGAAATGTTAAAGAATGTCAATAAAGTAATTAGCATTATTGAGGTCCTGTATCAAGAATCAGTTTTATTGGAGATTTTGATTTTTCATGTCTACATAAAAAATCAACCTTTAAGATTCTCTTGATTCTTATCTTGATCCTTTCCAGTGATTTAATTAGCAGAAAAGTGTAGATATTTAGAATATAATCATCATATTCCCCACCACCACTAAGATAGATGATTTTGCCAGTACGTTACTTTTGTTATTTTATCCACTTGTGTCTTAGAAAAAAATAATGTTTACTACACAAAAATGTATCGCGCAATTAATAAACAAAATTACCTGCTAATATGTAGAGAAGCATCCACCCTAAAAAAAACAAACCAACTCAGTAATGGCAAGCTTCTGCCCAAATTTTAAAGTCAAGGCAATTGACTGAAAAATCATAACAGCTTAAGCAGAAATAAGGCTAGTTTACTTTGCAAAATCTTCTGCTAAGTTTTCTAATTATTTTTTTCCAAGAACTCATAACTACTCAACTACTTTCAACTTACAATTTGAATATTTTAAGCCATCCAATAGAAAAAGAGTAAATATTGGACGTTTTGATAAGTTGAAACATCTCAACATTTTTTACCACTTATTCCACTCTGCCACTCTGCTCTTTTACTCTCCAATTTAGGCAGATTCTAAATGCATTTGCCCCTGTAGACAGGGATGAGAACCCTGTAATACTCTTGTACTTGAGGGAAAGAATATAGGATATAATAACCCAAACAATTTAAAGAGTGGTCCAGGAGGTGACATTGTTTATGTATACTGGTACATATGAAATTAGCTACTAGTCAAATCCTGACATTACAAGACATGTTTAGTTTCCAGGTAAAGCATTTCTTTCTCTTCAGAAGAATTCAGTCTTGTACAAGGTTTTTATTCTTCCTTAGTGTGTCTATTTAAAGGAGAAATAGCAGTTCAATCTGAAAGATGATGATTTCATCAGTACAGTTCTTCAATGTACAGAATGTTTTCTGGTGTGAACGCATGTGTGTGTGAAACTTGTGAAATGGTAGAGAAGAAAAAAATGTAAAGAAGAAAAAGTAGTGGTCAAGTTGTGTAAAGACTCTTTGAGTCCATAAAGAGTCTCAAAGAATATTAGATCACCTCAACAAAATTACTTTGAACCATTAACTGAGGCAAACATCTCCACTCAGTGCACTGATGTTCCAGAAGACTGACAAACTGTATAAAGCTTTCTCATAAAACCTCCATTATTTTGACATAAACGACCAAGTTTCTTCCTGGTGCCACTACACATCAACTTAAATGAAGTTAAACCAGGTATATACTATACCCCATGTCTTTGGTTTGAGAGTGAACTTCGATGTGTTAATATTTTTCTGTTTGTTTTGTTGTCAAGTCAAAACACCCTTGTCAGTTGGTATATAGCCATTTTCTGTCTCAGGATTGCAATGCAAGAGCTCACTAGGAAAAAGTTGGATTGATCAGGCTGATGAAAGCACTTTGATGCCCTTTTTGATTTTTCCCTAAATAATTTTTCAATGTTTAGAAATTCCTCTTTGAAAATAATAAATAAAAACTAAAGGTCCACAACATTGTATGACTGGTAAGAAAGTGCCCGCATCCTCTCAAAAACAAAGTATTTGGTGAATAAAGACAGCGTTACAATCAGCACGGAGGCAAAACAGGAAACTGACTATCATTGGAACTCAAGAAAAAGCAAGTGCACTTGTGAATTTCTTGCATGAAAGTACTTGGCTGGCAAGTCCTCATCCAGCTGTTTGTAAAAATAAGCAGAAAATGAGGCAGCTGATACCATACAGGACCATATAGTGTCACATGTTACTCAGGTTACAAAATAGCAGTATGATGGAGAGGGGCCACTTCCTCAGTTTCTTGGTAAACCTGCTCCTTGAGCAACAGTAGAAGACAGAAAAAAAGAAACAGACACTGTCCTGTCTGACCACTGTCAGCTTCCCATCAACTTAAATGGCAGTGAATTAAGATGTTATTCATGGTGACGTGAATGAGGATCTGAGTAAACAGGGAGCAGAAAGCCATAAACATAGGTACAGAGTCCACTAAAACCAATTGTTAGTGACCTGCACACAAGAGAGAAACTGTAAGAGGGGGCACGTGTGCGATATAAAGTAAAAAAGGATCTATTAAAGTACATAGCTCTACGTATCCAATACCAACACCTATAACCTCAGACTCATGGATTCTTCTGGAGAGGTCCTCCACAAGAAGCTGGAGATCTCTCTCAGCCTTAAAATGAATTAAAACAGTTAAAATGATTCCTTAAGAATTAACTCTATTGATTCAATGTTGATTTTGCTTACTTCAAAGAACCTCTAGAAGAATTAAAAAGAAATGCAAATAAAAATCTTTTCCACACCAAACATACTACATTTGTAATTTTAAAAGCTTGCTGAGCCCAAACTCCATTCCTTTTCATTATGCTTTCCTTTTTTTTCTACATAAGTGAATTTGAATGTAAAAATTTTAAGAAGCAAAGTCCATAAAAAGAACAGAAAAAAGTTCATTTGCACATTGGTGTTTTCATTGCTACCAGGCTTTTGCTACAGAGAGGAAAATTATTTTGCCTAAATTTATTATTTGTAAAAGGAGCAACTTAAATGGTAGAAAATTGGATGCACATTGTTCTGGATGCTCTTTATGCCCCTCATACTCATTTTACAAAGGGATGACAATGGTTAGCAAGCCATGTGCAAAATCTTTAGATTGTAGCATTTAAACCTTCCTTTTAATTTTCTTTAAATTAAAATAAAAACACTTTTTAAATTACACCAAATTTTGGAACACACTTGGAAGAGGTTCCACACTTCCTTACACACCCCATCAAAACAAAGTATTTTTGTATTACAGGTAAAAGAACTGAGTAAACTATGAATCACTCTCTCTATCCCCGAATTTGGGAATAACAGTTGTTAAAAAGCTATACACAGTCAAATACCTGAAAAGCCATCCCTGCCCTGCAGGGTATATTTGAAGTGGATTTAGAGGTACATATTTAGTGTTTCAAAGATCCAGAGGGTCTACAGAGAAATCAAGTGTCAGTCTTATTCATTACATTCCTGTGCTATTCCCTCTAATAGCATGACTCACTCAGATTCTAACCAATATCGATCTCCCCTTTTACGCTACACATTTATTTCTCTCCCCAAAGTCAAAAACACAGTGAATGTGTAGTTATGACCTGCTTCCAGTGTAACTTTTAAGTAATATCACAGGGACTAGACAGCTACTCTGGAGACAAAGACATTGAAAATGAAAAAGAACGTTAAGGATACATATCTGCTTTTTTGCTCTCCAGTTCCTGACACATGAATTATTATACCCAAAAACATGGAGGAAATGTAAAGGAAATGCAACTTGCAGGAGCAATGTTAGTTTGCAGCACAAAGTATTCTAAGTTTCCTCATGAAGGTCTTAATTTCCCTGAATGGGGAACAGAAGGGTGGTACCTGACCACCTCACAGCGCTCTTAGTAGTCCCTAGTCCAGCTCAGTTCTGTGGATTCAACTGCTTGGGACAAGGGCATTTGTTCCCGCTTAATGAAATTTCTTCATTGCACACATGTGCATACACACAGAGATAAACAGTCTTTCTGAATACTGTTAGATATCATTGATCTTAGGAAGTTTTCAAGAAATCCTCCCCAAATAATTCACGATTGTAGAAAAAAATCCAATGTGATTTTAACTTCTTTACAGGTTATATTTTTAAATACCAAACTGTGCTTGGAATTGTCTTGTAGAGGAAACAAGATATGAAACACTGAAGACTGATCCCAAATGAAACAACAGAGAACCAGTTCCATGATGCCAGTACCATGGAAAATATGTAAAATCTACAAATGGTTTGTTTCTTATTTCTATCACAACCTTATTTTTCCAAGACCTGTGTTTTGTTATGTTCCTTGTTTTTATAAGTCTTATAAGCATTAATAATAAAGATTAATTTTATACAGATTTCTAGTCTCCAAACTGTATTTTCTTACAGAAAAGAAGTAATGATTGAGAAATGGAGATACGTCTGATACTAAAATATAAAGATGACTTGTTGTCCTAACTTTTGATGTATAACAGATGATAGCAGTAAAATAATCCATACTCTAGACAGTCATTTCTTGATTGAGAAACTTGACTATATTCATTGCAGGCCTACCCTATTCTTGTCCCCAGTGTGCATTTCCATGACAATGGCTGTAATCATTATAACAGCATTGTACATAATGAAACTGCTTTCTGTGATGCTGCTTCCAAATTGGGTGTGAAAAATGTGAAAGGACAGATATCAAATGGCAAAACACTCACCAGTGAAGCAGAGTAGTCTACAAAATAAATAATTGACAGAGTTGATAGGGTGCTGCCATTGAATGGAAGACTATAATTAAAGGGCAACACTCATATTGCCTTCTTTCATAATCTGAGGGGTTTTCAAAGAAAATCTCTTATTTAATTAGTCAGGTCAAATGAGGCCTTCTGAGGTAAGTATAATTAAATGCAACATCAACTAAACACCTATTCTATAAAAAGAAAAGCAACTCATGCACAATGATTACTACTCAAACTTATTACTAACATTACATCAGTCTCACCCAGCCATTTATTTTTTTCCAAATTAAAAATAAATGAATGAAGTAATGTGACTGATATTTGCAGTAAATCAGATCATCAGAACCACCACAACTTCATTTACCAAATGCTTCTAAGTCCCACAGAGCTTCTGCAAAAATGAGTTTACAAATGTTCTGATGTGCTCAGTGGAGAAAATGATGTATGCCATAGGGAATTCTTACAGGAAAAGGAAGAAAAATATTGGTAGGTACAGAGGAAGAAATATCCTCAGATAAGGCATGTGCTTCTGACCACAAAGGATTAAACGCAATCCTATTCATTGATCCTTTTAAATGTAACATTAGTACAGAGGTTAGAGGATGAAATAATGTTTCCAACATTATCATAGCAACATAAAATTGAAAGGGATCACCCTATAGGTCACCAAATCCAGGTGTCTTCTCTTTCATGTAATCATGTTTGAAAATGCTATCATAAAGACAAGCATGCTTTACTTTGAAATCCTTTCAGATCCTGTCCACTCTTCCTATTAATAGCCTCTTTGAGAATCTCACTTATTTTCTTATTTCCATCCTACATTGACTCATAGTGAGCAAAACCTAACTTTTTTCAGGTACAAGCTGAATCAACTTAAATAGGTCTCTTTCCCCTGTGGTTACCTCTGAAGTGTATTTATTATATAAATACATATTTTGCTATTATTTTTGATGGCAATTATCCAATCATATTCTACCTTCCATCTCCAGTCCCAACCGTAACGCTGGATTTTCTGCATGTAGCAAGTGAATTCATTTTTCTTGGACAAAATTAAAGACAGCAGTAAACACGTTAGCATTGTTCTGTACAGCAACTTTAATACTACCTTGTCTTTCTTTTTACTATCTCAACTTTTTCAACTTTAAATCATATCTACCTTATTTAATGTATAACAGCAAAATCTATAACAGATCTGATAACCAGATTTTTCTCTTTTTCTGTCCCTTACACTTGATGGATCAACAGCGTATAGCTGTTGAAATTCATGATATTGTTCTACATGAGCCTTATTGTACAGTGGTCTTGATGTTTACCCTGAATCTCGATGTACCCATACTATATTCTTCATGCTGTCTAGCTCTATACAGATAATCCTTATATCTATACAGATAATATCTATAATATCTATATACAGATAATATCTATAATATCTAATATCTATACAGATAATACAGATTCTCCTGCATAGTCCCACATTGGCAAAATGTTCATGGAATATTTCTTCTGTTAAAAACTCACACATGAAAACGTTAATCAAACTAACATGGTCTCTGGATGAACATTCCCTCATCAGCTCACCTACCTTAAAAACTTTTAACTCAACGTAACCCTCTATTTCCATTTAGAAGTGTCCTTCCCAGTCTACATTTCCTGCACAAATCCTAAAGATTTTCAGTGTGCCAAGTACTTGGCATCTTACTAAGGCTGGCCTAACAAAATAGGGCATTTTTCTGATTCTTGTGTTGACAGAATCTTACATGCAAATGCTCCAGTTGCTATTTTGAGTTGAGATTATACTGTTCAAATTTGAAAGCCCTGGCTACCAGACATCTGTGATTTCAGGAGCTACTGGTTTCCTTGGATATTTTGCATATTCTAAAATACACTTTAAAGATTTTCATCTTGAGGACAAAATGAAGGCAAAATGAAATAGTTCATTTCCCATGCTTTATTTCCATTAACCATCTTTCTCATATTCAACATATTTCTCCAATTTCATTAAGGAAATAAAGATTCTTCTAGATTGCATAATAAGAAATTCTATCATTATGCTGAGAGCATTCAGGATGAGAAAACTCCATCTGTCATACGTCTTGCAATAAAGCTATACATAATGATTTCTGTGCTTGTTGATTTTTTTTTTTAATGTAAATTTAAAACAGAAATTATATAGACAATACTACCCATAATAAACTAGAATTGGATAGTCTACAACTGCAGCAGCATGAACCTTATGCCTGAAACACACTATGTAAATAAAAACATAAATATAAGGCCTGTTGCTTCTACAGACTTCTTATGAGTTATTACAAACAACATAACGCCTGCATCTCATTATAAGAATGCCACAGAGAGATTTCCCTTTGAAGGAGACCTTTTCCAACTTACCCTTAAATATTTGAATTAATATCTTCTTGAATCTAGACTGTATTTATTATATTCCCTGAAGTAAGACTGAACCTTATTTTGAAATACTCCAGAAAAGGATTTAGCACTGACATATTTAAATATTATTCATTTAGGGGTCTACAGAATCTGATATAAGACACATTCACTGCATGTGTAGCTGAGCTCAGAAGAAATACTCTAACCTCATCCTATTCTACTGATATTTCTGCTTATAATAAACACAGAGAGCATACTTAGGGAACTGGTAAGCTCACTGTGCTTGCATATAACAACCTGAGAGGTGCCTAACCTTAAAATGAGATGACGCCTAAGGATATACCTGGTTTTCTTCTATCAGTGCCACATTTCAGGGGATGGAAAAATAAAAACAAAAAGATAATGACCTTACCTTTCCTACATACTGAGGATCTGGTCCCATGTGTTCTTCTAAAACAAAGAACTGATTCCACACCCATCCACGCTTAGGACGATGATGTACTTCTGTTTCACCTTCTATGTGTTTGGTTTGATTTCTAGTCACCTTGATGGAGCCATGATGAGCAGCTCCATAACACCTCTGCACAAAACAGAGACAAACTAGGACTGGGCAGATACAAGATGTACTTGTAATTCTCATTGTAGGATAAGGTTCCTGTTCAAAGTTTTCTTTCTCTTGTCTTTTTCAGCTGTAATCCTTTAAAAATCTCTTGAGATGGAAGGTGAAGCTTGGTTCAGAAATACAGTCCAACAAGGGTTTTTCTGCTTGTTCATGGTTTAGCTGCCCATTGGGGGAAGCTCAAACTATATTTACATTATGAAAAGCTGACTGGAAAAATTGGTATTTCTTCTGAGGTCTTCACCATAGAGCTCCACAGACGACCATTTTCTATCTAATAGGGAAAGAAAAAAAGCCACTTACTCATCACTAAAACCAGTAATTTTCAGCTTTTTGACCCTAGATTACACTCACAGCTGTATTAACCAGTCTCTCAAAGACTCTTGCTCTAACTAAAATTTCAGTCCTTTCTGTAAAAGTGCTTTTGATTGTTTTTATTAAAATACCTTAAGAATTTGTATGTTTTTCCAAGCTATGAAGAACATACAATTCATTAAAAACTTGATGACCTGGGCAAATTAAATTGGTGATTACCTGCAAATAAATCACTGATCTGGTCTGGCAGTTAAATAAATTCACTGCTACAGTGTCACTAGACAGATATGGACTGACAATTCATTTCAGATCAGTTCTCCATCTTCCATACAATGCACAGAGATCCAACATTGTGAAAAATACCATAGCTATCATGGTTTTCAAAGGAAAGTCTCCAAAATGGGCTTTAAGAATTCTAAATGAGTATCAGAGCAATTGTAAGAGACTTTCTGTCAAAATGTGCATTTTTACTCATTGTCCTTTACTTAAATTCCAACCAATATCATACTGGCATTTCATAAATTTAGATCTTATTGACAGAAAATTCAGATATTGCTGTTTAAATGATTATTTTAATAGAAGGACCAAAGTTCCCAGCGACAGTATTTTCTCAGCTTAAAAAGACAAGTATGGTCTTTTTGTACACATTAGTAAAATATGAAAATGTACACAGAAGTTGATGTTGTATATAAAGCAAAATTCCTTGGAAAAAAAGAGCTGCTTTGGCTTTGTTTGGCTACCATAAAGACATTAAAATTTACATGAACTTGCAAACAGAAAGAAACAGAAAATTTTTTCTCACAATAATGGAAGAGGACTTCAAGACTTTGCTGTGCATTAGAAATACCCATTAGTGACATATTTTCTATTGCCATTACTCATTTTATTACAGAGGGTTGTGCTGAAGTAAGGAAAGACAACTAGTCACCTATGTCCGGGGAGGAGTTAAGAAAAGAAACTCAGAACAGTATTTTCTACTGGAGAAAGGAACTCTCAGCATTCAGATTTACTCTTCTTTCTGTTTCTGTATCAACATAATCACCCAGCAAACCCTAGAAAGAACAAGCTGTGGATCACTTAAAAGCCTCACATCCCATTTGAGAACAGTTTTCATACATCAACAATGTATTGTTACTTTGTTTACATACAAATGTGACTTAATAGGAATTTTTCTGAGCTAAATGTCGTATCAAGTCATACTAGAGAACAAATCCAGACATACCAACTTACATTTGTTTCTAACTTCCACCTTGATTTCCTCACCTTTCTGCACTCTTTACTTATTCATGCTAGAAATCAGTTTTTCCTTGAGAAATGAAGTTTCCTCCTAAAGATTCCTATATTTGCAGATGAGCTGCTTAAATAAATACTTAAGTCACTGTTATATTTCAGGTGCCCATTAAATTAAGTGGTACCTTACAAAACAGTAAGTCTGCTGTATTTTATTTATTCAAGTACTATTTTTCTTCCTCTTGTTTCCATCTTGGGAAATGCCTGGGAGCCATTTATAAGACTATCACTGGTGCATAATAATGCAAAAATATATATATAAGGTGCATCGAGATTTCTTAGATGGCACATTTAAAATGTATTTAAAATCATTACTACTAAGCTTTCCTTCATAAAAATTGTGAGGATGATACTAGTGGAAAACTCATACTTTCTAAAAGAATAAATATAAATGAGCGCAGAATATAGCAATAAATCAAGATTTTCTATACAGATCTTTGTTTCTCACACCTTTCAGAAGTCATCCACGGAGTAAATTCAAAAGCACCAAGATGGATCACATAAAATGTGTTACTTACACAATTAAAACAGTAACAATTTTTAAAAGTGGCAAAATTGAAAGGGCTTCTTCACCTCTTAAATGTCTGCTCTTCTTAGGCTTAACAGGAAGCAGAAGAAAGTGAATTAAGTGAATTTACTTTGTTGCAAAAACACTGTTATTTAATTCCATTCAGAGATTATTAATTAAACACACCAAAAATTGATGTTTTATTCTGCAAATCTTTTAAAATTAGAGAGAGAGAGAGAGAGAGAGAGAAGATGACGACAATGGAGTCTGTTTCCTGTTATAAGCAGAATTCAGGCTTCAAGAGTTACTGAAATGTATTTGAAGCCTGGAGATCATTTCCACATGAGAAGTTCAACAATTAAAGGAAGAAGTATATGTAGTGAAGACTCTTTGAAGTGCTTTGGCTCTTGTAAACTTATATTAAAACCAAAGCCTAATTAATGCTCAGTGTAAAGCTTTTCTTAGTTACTCAGCATCCTTCTACTAAAGGTCTACTAAAAACATTCATTTAAATATAAATAAACAAAACAAAACAATCTGCCATGAAGACAGAAAAGCTCATCTACAGAAGGCAAGTACAGATGGGAAGATCTGAAATGGATAACAAGGAGATACAAAATATACAAAATGTGAGCAACTGTAAAAGGAATGAACTTTCTGAAATGCCTTCATTTGCTGCCTTACATTCTCATAGTGAGCTTCTGACTGCTCAGTGCTCATCTGTAGCTTCAGATTAAGTGTCCTGCTTTATGGATTTTGTTATAATGATGCATGCAGCTGCAAAGCAGTATTCTGTTATTGCTGTCTCCTGGGAGCCCTGATGAAAATGAGTTGTGTATCTCAAGAGACTGTCAGAATGAGTTAAAATTAAAATAAATAATTAAATAAGATGAGGTGGGAGAGTCCTACAAGCACTGCTGAATATCATTACAGGAGAGTAGTTACTGCTTAGCATGGCAGCAAGCCTCAATAATGAACTCCCAGGACACCAGTAAAAGCACAGTGATGCAAAACGTGTATGCACCAGGAGGAAATGCATCCTTAAGAGTGGAGACTCGTCCTGAATCTCAGTGTTTGCTATCTCTCATAATCAAATTGATCACATATATGAATTCATCTATATGATTTTTATTTATATATTTGTTTATTTATTTATTACATCTCCAAGGAGCCCTTTTCCGTCCCATTGTGATGCAGTTACAATTAGTTATGGAACTTGTAATTAACTGCACTTTTCATTTATTTTCCGAATGCCCCATTTGCACTCTGCCCTCAAGGCTTTTTCCTGTCAGAACAAACCCTCACATTATCAAAATCTGACCAACTTCAATAACATTATTTGAATATAAACTACCAGGCAGGAGAATAATCTTACTCTTTTTGCATTTCCTCTGCTGAGTCTATTGCCTACGTTACATCCTTCACCTCTACAGAAATAATTTTATATTGATCTGGAGATCAAAGACAGAAACATTAGCCTGGAATGGAATGAAAAGTTTGTTACTATTTTATCTTTCTGAAGAAGAGTTTCACAGATTGTCAACAACATATTTACAGCACTCCAGTGGACATCTGACAACTAGCAGGGGAAAAAAAAATGTAGTTAGATGAAGAGAAATGGTTCATCAAACTTATCTATAGTTGATATCTGCTCTCTTTCCCGAAACTGTAGTAGAGCTGAGATCTTGGATTCTGCATTAGAAGATGAAGCATGAAGTTTTTCTCAGCCAATACAATACAAACAATGTACAACCATCTACTGAGCCATGCATTCTGCACGTACTGACAGAGATAGCAACCAAATTGTTTTGGAGAAGATTTTAAAGCCGTATCACACACTGCTATCTTGTCCATTGCATATATGTTGTTATATATGAATATGATATGTTATCATATTCACAGCGAAGCAGGTTGAATCTCATCTCTTCAAGCCAAATACCCTCTTTCATGGGTGAACAGTGTCCAAGGTGTGATTTTCTGTACCTCTTTCACACTTTCACACAGTCCTTTGATAAAGACCACTTCTACTCACAAAAAACAATCAAAAGAGACTCTGTTAAGCTAGAATTGACTGTATTTCACTTAACAAATTATTTTACATAACTATATTTTTCTTTCATTTAAGGAAACAGAAAATCTATTGTGGAGATAAAGGTGTGGAAAAATATGAAAAAAAAAAGTATCAAAAATAAGACAAGAAATTAGATATTATAAAAATATAAATAATAAGAAAATTTAGAATAAGATTTTTTTAAAAAAGACACTGGAAAATTAACAGAAGAAATAAGATATAGAAGCAAACTGGAAAGTTCAAGAGGAAAAAGCTGCAGCTGTGAAAGCTGCTTCACGAAGCTATCAGAGACAATTTTTTTTTCTCAGATTTACAAGTGTGTGTAAAAAAAGCCACAAGCAGTACAATTCCTGTGGATCATAAGAAAGCCAGTTTACATAGTTCAACAGGAACACGAGTAACAAAAGCACAAACTGAAAACAAAAATCATGAAAGGAAATTCCACAAAAAAATGTAGGCATCTGTGATCTGGCATACCAAAATTGCCAAGAGAAGTGCAAATGTAGCATTTAATCCCCTTTTTAACATCCATACCAAAGACACTTTTTCTTTTGTGGCATTCTAAAATAAAACATAACAACACTCCAGACAAATCCTTCCATTTAGAAAGCAAGTTGTTCCTCTGGAAAATAAGTTACTATTCCACATAATAGAAACCTAATTTGACAGCACAGATAATGGTTGCAACATGTCTACTGCTGTAATTAAATATCCAAAATTAGACACTGCCCAAGAATTAATAAATTATTCTTCCAAACTGATTTTTTGATGTTAACAATAGCTGCATTGAGTTTTAGAAAAAGCACTATTTATTTTTATTTTTTTTAGATTCATCAGATTATCTCACACAGTAAAATGTGATGAATTTATTGGTAGTGCACTGACTGACAGACATAAGTCAAACAATTCCTATTTAGGAGATTCTCCCAGCTGCCTCAGGCCTCCATAGAGACAATGTCAGATGCCTCAGTGAAATCTCCAGTCTTTAGTACCTACCTTTTTCCTAAGTGCTCACAATCCAGACTATTTTCTAAATCCAAGAATCAATATTTTTCTCTCTCTAGTTCTTCCTTGCCTCAATGCAGAGATTATTCTCAAATATCTTATTTACCTACTTCATTAGGCGCATTTCTTGTTTTTTAATTGAAACTCCCTATTTTACTAGCTGAAAATTTTCAGTGCTTTAAATAAACTATAAATACTCTGTAAAATCACAAAAAAAATAAAACTCAGATATCCCCGTGGGTTTAATTCATGAAATGTGATCACAGAGTTAAAATAATTTGGATTTCCAAGGTTTAATTAAACAATGCTTATGTTTTTGATCTTTTTTTTTTTTTTTTTTTTTTTTTTTTTTTTTTTTGCTGTGAGTCTTATTTTAGACAATTAAAACCTAAAAGCTCAACACATAACAAATTTATGTGAAACATAATAGTTTATTCCAATCTTTTCCTTTGTAAATTTATTTCAGCACACTAACTACACCTTGAGACTGAATAGGAAAGAGGTACAGCCCAGAGAAAACTTTTCATCCATTAACACATTGACATTCCCAGTTTCCTCGTAAATTACTGACTGTTTGAATGACTAAATGAATGATTAAAGAGATATAAAGCTTTCATTTAAAACTGTGGCTGCAGCCCTAACAATTAGCCAGCACTGACTTGAGTTTTGGAGAAAAGTCTGTCTATATTTTTCATTTACTTTCATTACTATTATTAAGGTAGTTTGCAGTCCACATTCCCTGTTAGCGTAACAGGCCTTAATAAAATTACCTCACTGATTAGAACAGGTGGCAACATTTAAACCAGACAGGTCACAAAACAGATCAGATACGGTATGAATGCAAACTTTAGAGACAGAAAAGTCCCCACTTACCTAACAGAAAGAATTATATGAACTAGAATTCACATTTCTTTTATGGAAAAAATAAAAATAAAAATAAAAATAAATAAATAAATAAAAATTCAAATGAGGCCTAGGAGCACATGCAATTAAAAGAGAACAGAAATCCTGAGCAACTGCAAGCATCTCTGTGCAGAACTACTTCCCACTAACATAGTTGGTTAAAACAGATTACTCATATATTATATCTAGATGGACTTCTCAAGAGGACTAAACCCTGGTGCTACCTAACAGCACACAAGGATGGACTGATAGCACAAAAACTAGAACAGTTTTAGGAGATAGACAATTATTTAAAAAAATCAATAATTACTGAGAAGTTGACATAATTTTTTAATAAACATAAATTCAAGACTGTCTTATGCCAATGGGGCAATATAGTAGCTTTAGGTAAAGAAATTTATAGAGAACAATATAGACATGTGACGAAAATACCCTCTTCTGGTCTGATGTGTAGCTAAATATCAGACATAAACTTTCATGGATTCCTGAATGGATAGCATCAACTGAGGTATCACTTGAAAAAAGTAAATTCAACCACATCAAAGATAGGTAGCTAATCCAGCACATCATATGGCAAAGGACTGAACTTTCACATAGCCCCCCAAAAAGGTTTCTAGGTACTATGAGACTCAGTGTGATACATAAACACAAAATAAGCAGATCTGTTTCTTTTTTAAACAGGAAAAACAAATCAGCAACAAAAACCACCAACCAAAAGAGTTTTGTGTCCTTTCATTTTGACTCTGCTACCATCAGTTTTTTTGTGGGGTCTATTTATTTATTTATTTATTTATTTTAACATATATACCATCTATGCTCCTTAACAAAACCCACAACAAGGCAGAAAATTTGTTGGAATTAGCGTGTAATTCAAGTTATATTATTACAAAAGAAATTTTAAAAGTGCACCTAATCAACACTTCAGTTAGATGATAAACAAGATAAGCTATGACCTCAACTCTGCCATTCACACTGAATAGCTCCAGTGAGCAGTAGCTATGGAGATGATTTAAAACTCATTTATTCTAAAAATAGGTAGAAAACGGTTAATAAAAGACATTTTATATGAATGGGTATATGAAGGCATTAAACACTATTAATCAACTAATTTGTTACCCTGCTAGTAAATGCATTTTATGAAAGACTGTAAATAGGCAGAGAAACACATCATCCTTCTTGAACAAAGAAAGATATGCAAAGTTTGCTAACAGAACAGGAACGGTACTTAATTTGCAAACAGTTGTACACATAGATGGGCAATTAACACCTATGTTGGTTAGTGAAAATAAGGCATCAAAACATGATTAAGGGATTCAAAGCCTGTCCTCGGCTGGCAATACAAAGCCTTTTAATGTAAAATAAGCAAGCATATAGCAACTTCAGGGTAATATCAGTACTCTGACGCAATGAACAACTTTGGAAATTTTGTTTCCAACTATACAATGCTACCACAATGCTACCGACAGAACAACACAGTAACACAATTACTTAGATAAAACCCAGCCACTGTTTCTATAGCTGTAATTGCACACACAGTGCTACTAGCCTTTTCATGCTGTGAAAGGAACAACTGTGAAACACAGAAAGATGAATCACGAATCTGACTCACACCTTTCTCTTTGTCTCAACCAGAGACCAATCCACCTACAATTATATCTACAGTTCATGTATGTTGTCAGGGACAATAAAGATATGCAAGATAGCACAAAGATCCTTTTATAGTCCCAATGCAGCAGAGCCTTATGTTTTGTTTCCCTTTCTGAGAAACTTGCTGGCAGAGTACAGATTTCAGTGATTTCTTGAGTCACTTCTCCCATTTATAAAGGTCAGGTCACTCAGTCAGGGAGCAGAGCAAATATATGAGGCTCTGATAACCAATAACCTAGTTTAAATAGGAAGAACTTGGAACATTCTATTTGTATATAATCCACAGGTACTGTTTATTCTAAGAAGTTATTTCTCAAAGACGAATAGCTCCTTTGGGAAATATTATCATATTCAAAATGACTGGTAAAACAAAGTGAAAAGGAAGTCTAGTGTAGACATTAGAAAGAATTAAAGACATTTAGCTCCCATACTTTGCTACTAGTTCAGCGCTGTGTGCTTGAAACTCTCAAATTCATGTAAATAATTCATTGTATTTTTGTAACCAAAATTATGGAATGTAACATAATGTACACGCATTTCTTAGAAGAATGATAAATACGTCGTTGCTTACACAAACCTGGAACTCAAAATTTTAGAGAAAAATACTAAGTGGCATCCCCTATAAGCAAATCTTACTCTTTATTCTTAAAATTGAAAATCTTCTTTTTCTAGTAGGCAAAGAGGAGCAAGTGTTTTGTGAGAATCACACCTAGAATATTTCAAAATATATTTCATCATAGAAAATAAATAAAACACATTTTTACTGACTAATGTTTCTCGTCTTTTGAATCAAAATATAAATTCTCACCACTGTTTCTGAAATAATCTACTTTTTTAGGAACTTAACAACACAGGAAGAAAAACAAAACTCTTTTAAAAACCATTTTTAACATCATTTACTGATGTCCATCACAGTTATAAACAAACTAGCCCATTTTTCTTATGCTAGATTCAAGTGACAAAACCCTGATTCTTACTACATTAATATATTTTGGGGTTGTAGATATTATGGGAGCAAAAGTCCACAGTAAGAATAAAAAGAAACTATTACAGCTACATTAAATTGTAGCTACATACAAAAAGAAAAACTTGTGTGTGGCTGATAAAATATTTCAAAATGCCCTGTTAATTTTTGCAGTAAGCAATGTTTTTGTGAAATCACCCAAGTTTCAGCAGAAAGCAGCATTGTTTGAGGCAGCTACTGGCAAAATAATACAAAAATGCTATGATCATCTTTCTTACTTACTACAAATAATAGACAATAACATGAATTCTATTTCCGATTTGAATTTTTGAGTGCTATGTGAAATTAGAGCAAATTGCTACTGGCTTCAACAAATGCACCAAAAAGTTTTTATCTACTGATTTGAAAATACCCTGACACCACAAGTATAATTGTACAAAACTGAAGTCAAGAAGAACCTTTGGGCATCACCTGGTCCAACCTGCTGCCCAAAATAGGATTAGCTTCCAGGTTGGACACAATTGTATAGCTTTGCTGTAGGGTAAGCCTGAGGGAAAGGAATATGTGTTGGCCTGCAGTTAAGCTAGCTGAACATGAGGTCAAAAGCCACTGAGTATGACAAAACTTTATATACACAAAAGATTATAACGATATAAGAAGCTACAGAGAAGGAACAGCTGGATCTCACAGTGACTTGAAAAGCAGCTGAACTTCACAGACACTGAAGATGAGTACAGGACCCTTCTAGAGAGTAAAATATTGCAGCGTCCACACTATCGAGGTAACCATCTCAGCACTACTCAGCACTACTTTATGAAGTTGAGAGCACCAAGGGAACAGTATCAGAAATATTGAATCTGGATGTAATTAAAAAAAAAAAAAAAAAAAAAAAAAAAAAAAAAAAAAAAAAGATTGACAGAAGTCACAGATAAAGAAAAAATGAAATAATCAAATCTTCTACGGAAGTAAAACATTGAGGGGTAGCAGGCTGGAGAGAAGTGCTGTGGAAAGGGATTTGGGGGCTCTGGTAGACAGCAAGCTAAATGTAAGGCAGCAGAATGCCCTGGCAGCCCAAAAGGCCAATCATACCCTGGGGTGCATCAGGTCCAGCACTGCCAGCCAGGAAGGGGGAAAATTTTTCCACTCTGCTCTGTGCAGCCTTACCTTTAGCACTGTGGACAGTTTGGGTGCCACAATATAAACAGGACTTAAAACTATACGAGAGGGTCCAAAAGCTGCTAAGCTTGGTAATAGCCTAGAGAGCAAGATGTGTGAGGAGCAGCTGAGGTCCCTGGGTTTGCTCAGCCCAGAGCAGAGATGCTGAGGGGAGGCTTCATGGTGGCTGCAGCTCCTCACAGGGAGTGGATGGCAGCACTGAGCTCTGCTCTCTGATGACAGTGACAGTGTTTGAGGGAACAGCATGGAGCTCATTCAAGGGAAGGTCAGGTTGGGGATGAGGAAAAGATTCTTCACTGAGAGGGTGGTCAGCCACTGGAACATGCTTCTCAGTACACCAAGCTTGCCAGAGTTAAAGTGTTTGGACAATACTGTTAGATATCTGGTTTGAATTTGGGGTGGTCCTGTGCCAAGAATCACAGAATTATAAAAGTTGGAATGGACCTCTGAAGATCATCAAATCTAACCCCCTTAAGTAGTAGGTTGTAATAGGAAAGTGTTGAATAACTCCAGAGAAGGAGACACCACAGCCACTCTGAGTAGCTTGATCCAGTGCTTAGTGACATCCCCAAGCAGATCCTGATACACTCCACACTCTAGTTACTATTCTGAATAAGAAGCAACTCCACTGTCACATCTAGCTGGCCTGTCTTTCCTAAGAAGTACATAGCAATCCATGACAGCATTCCAGTCGTGAACTGTCCTTTGTGACCACAGTGAAATCATGGCCTTGCAATTGTACACAGATATCTAGTTCTTCCTGTTTATTTTCCATGCTGCATGCATTTGTATACAGGCACTTCAGAGAAGAAAAAGGTACAGAGGATGCAGGTCTCCCAGCAAAGATCCCCCTATAGCTATACAGACCCTTGAGATGGTCTGGCCATAGAAGGCAGCTGAAGAACATTTGTTACTGTCCTGGTTGGCCTGGTTTGTTCCCCAGTCAGTTGCAGTCATATGAGCATTTCCATTTTGGACCCCACCACTCAAGTCCTTCAGTTTAAAGCCTACATCACTAGGTTAGCTAACCCGCTGCCAGAGGTCTTCCTGTCTCTTCTAGATGGGTGGATCCCATCCCTCTCTAAAAGGTTATAATCTTCATAGAACATCCCATGGTAATAAAAACCAAAACCCTCATCTGAGCACCTGCCACATAACCAGAGCTGATATGCATTATACATTATTTCTGGCTTCCCCCCTTTCCTCCAGCAGGCAAAACTGAATAAAAGATAATTTGGGCACCATTTTTTTTTCCCCACTTGTACTCCTGGGACTATATAGTCTTCTTTGCTTCTGTCCATGTTCTGAATTCTAGTGTCATTCATGCAGGAGTTGGACTTGGTGATCCTTGTGAGTCACCTGCAGTTCAAAATATTTTACAAATCTGTAAACTTCTGTCACTCATGAATTCAACTCTGTAGGTAGGGAATAATTTTAAAAGAAATAGTAGTGCATAATACTTACTGGCAGTTCCAACATTTCTCCTGTGTTGATAATAGTAATAAACATCACAAGTAAAGAGAAAAAAGCTAAGGAGATATGCATGTATGTAATGAGATAATGGTCTCGACTTGTGCCAAAGAAGGTTCAGGTGTTCAAGGAAAGGGTAGATGTGGCACTGAGGCTGAGTAGGCACGGTGATGACGTGCTGATGGTTGGACTAGATGATCTTAGAGGTCTTTTCCAATCTTAAAAATTCTATCATTCCAATGTCAAGTCTAAATTTGTATTCTTGATACCACACTTCTGAGATTTCTTTAGGTCACTGACTTTCCTCATAATATTGTTTCTGCCAACCATACTACAATCACTATTATGTTGATTTCTTCCCATCTCACTAAAAATGTTTTCTGTTTATATGGTAAAACTAGATTCTTCTCTGGCTGTACCAGTCCTTTCATTATGCTTAGCTTTCTCTGTTCTCTTGAAATGTGTATACTGTGCATTTCTTTTATTATTATTATCCTTGTATCTTCTTTTCTCATTCTTCCAGCTTAGCTAGTATTAAACCATCAATGGTTCTCAATTTATCGTTTCCATCATCAAATGTGTTCAGTTCCATTTTAGACTGCCTTACTCATAAATACTGAATTCCTCAATGGATATGTCACATCTTTCTCATACATATCTACAGTAAAATACATTATCTCTTGAATGTAAGCAGTATAACTCAGCAACTCATTTTGCAAAGTATTCAAACATCAGAAATGATATACAAAGCAATCACTTAAATTATAAATGCAGCTTTTCCCAGATGGATGAATTAAAGGGATACAGATAAAAATGTTTGTGGTTACATACATAGGAAAAGTCTGCCTAAAGGTAACAACATCAACAGCAATGGAAGAAGAAAATTACTACAACTTGGTAATGGAGATTTTGATGTATGATTGCTGTTGAAAATACAGAAATATCATTGGCAAGAAAAGTTTCTATTAATTAGAAAAACATGTCTTCCAGAAGGCTGCCTTGATGGATGAGTAAATGGAAATCTTTATGTTAGATTTAAAATATTCTTCTAGCTTAATAGAAATCATAACTATGTTTATAGTAATAAATATTTTTATTGCTACTATGTAACAGAAATGAACACAAGCATTAAACATTTACTTGAAGTTTCTACCCTATGGTCAAGGTTGAATAGAAGAAGGATTTTTGCTGACTATCTCACTTTTGAAGAAATTTCTTATGTTGGAGAATTTCCCAAGTCCACATTATTAGATTTCTACATGTGGCATTAACAAGAAAATCCAGTCATTTCTACTTTATAAGACACAACTTCTGTATGGTAGTGTAGTCAATATAACATAGTCATGTCGGACATTGAAAATTTCCAGAATATTCAATATTCTAGAATATACCTAATTTTTCTAACTTGCTTTATTGCAAATTCAGAGAGAAGTTATGTACTAAATCCAGGTGAAATCCAAACTGGATAAGATCTCAGAATGACTTTTTAAAAGTCTTACAGAAATGTCTGAGGTGCTGTATGCAATTTAACATAATTTCATCATTTTTTCAGATCTGAAGATAAATTAATCTTTTAAACAGCAGATAATTTTCATGTACTAGTTAGTTTGTAATATTCTTCAAATCTCTGTGTTAAATATACTAGTTCTACTAAATTGCTATAGCTTTAGTACATACAACTTTGCTACATTGTTATGAAAATTTTAGCTTCCATTCTTGTCCAATTACTTTCCAGGAACAGATAAGAAGGGAGATAAATTTGAGACTGAATGTCAAAGCCATAACACCAGCAAATCCTCGGGAACAGAAGGGGGATGTGAAATAAGGTTAATCAGTAGGATCACATCTTAAGTTCCGATTGTGCAAACAAAAAAAGACCTACTTAAATTTAAACCCATTAATGAAAAGCTCATTGAAGTTAAAGGGATTGTTTGCTTAAGACTAAGCTTAAAACTTAACTTTTTAAAGATCAGGTCACAGGCATTTTAATGGGGAACCTGGAAGATGACCTACTGTGGACAAATAACATCACATATTAAAAGGTACAAGGTAAATTTAGGAATGTAGCATTCAATTTTAAAATGTTTTTCTTCCATTACCATATTAATAACAAAAATAATAATAAAAACAACAACAATAGAACAACCTGAGTCATGGCATTTGATATTCGGATTTCTAATGAGAAAGTCTTCAAGAAATCACTCATAGTTTGCTTAAAAGTTTTAAGTTTAAAACAGAGAAATGTTTTATATTGAATTCTTTACATCCAGTGGACAACTCAAACTATAATTTACATGCCCTCCGGAGCTCAGTTTTGTTTCTGTAAGTGAGCAGAATGAGAGTTTAGCACCAGATTTAGTAATCATCCAGCATCATTAAAAGAGCACCACAGTTGGCTGAAAATCCAGAAAAGCTAGGCTCTCACTTCAAGAAGGAATGTATTTCATAGAAAAAATCAGTTTCTGAGAAAAAGATTATATCTCAGTCTCCTTTTGACCCTTACATGACATTGCGTACAAGTACCCTGGTTCCACAGTACACTGTTCAAACTGGGTGAAAAGTGGCAGACTGAGGTTCCTACAAGCAACACATGAAGAACCTGAGAAGAGTGGTGAACAAATTTTAATAAACTAAATTCAAGCTCTCTACAGGTTGCACTGTAGTCTTGCATTTCAGTGTTCTGTGTTTCCTCACTGCTTACCTACACTTTAAAAAAAAATTACTGAGTGAAATACTTGCACCTCTACATATTCTAATGTGGACCTATTATTACTAGAAAAAGTTTACACTGTAAGCAACACAACTAGAAAACCTTCATCATCAACTTTTGAGAATTCGAAGTGCACAGATATCAAACAAACCACCACAAACTTCAGGACAAAAAAGCAGTATCAAAAAATAAAGAAATAACAGTGATTAGAGAAGCTTGAAAACATAATAAAAGTTCATGAACATGAACTGGTGTAGACATAAGGCTTCAAGGCAACTTCAGATCTATGGAGAAAACAGTATAATAGCCTGAAGTAACTGATCAAATATAAGATTAAACACAGAGGCTTGCTATGAGCATCTTTAACACCCAACAAAATGGCTAACGAAATGAAAGCTAGTTTAGCAAGGCTGCTTCATCCCAAAACTCACTGTAACCTAAAGAAATAGCAGTTAAATATATTACTGGCTGCTTACTGCCAAATTACTTTCTTTTCCACTTCCTAAACATCATCATGCATTTCTAATGTAATATTTTTATAATTTCTAAATATGAGTATTAGTATTATATTCCTGGAATTACACCATTCTTGAGACTGAGCAGACTTCATAAAGGACACACAGATTGCATTTAAGCAACACTGACTAGTATTAAGTTCTCATGCACACCCTTTGCATGCAAGTGAAGGGTTCTTTTGAGATTATTTTATTAACAGAGATTTCTTGTGTATTAGCAGTGACACTAGAGGCAGCAGTGGATTACCTCTCCTCGTGCAGACTTTTATGACTGTAACATGTAGACTCCTGCTCATCACTGCTGAAAATGCATACCTAGTGGTGGAGATTATTTTGAAATATAGTGCTTTAGAGCTGAGAATTTTCTGTATCAGATAATACTTCTGTGCTCTTCTCATCTGACATAGTTTCCATTGAAAAAAAAAAAAATAAATTGGAGGCATTACTTTCAGAGCTACCTATGTATCTTATAGTGTTTTACTTAAAAACAGAGAGCAAAACCTGACAATCAACCGTTTGGCTTTTCCTAATTCTAATATCTTTCTTCTTTCTAGAGAGTCTACTATTATAAGCCACATAGTTTAGAAAATGTTAAGTTTATATTTTATATTACAAATTTATAATTTAAGCATTACATTAGCCTTCATAGCAATTTACCTAAAACTTTCTACAACCTTTTATGAATACGGATATTCTTTGGCACAGTTAATTAAATCAATGGAGATGAAATAATAAAAAGGATTTCAGTATCAGATTACATTTTAAACATTACTCTTGGATTCCATTTGGGAAAAGGATTTAAATGAGATTTATTCATCAGTCTGCAGTGTTAGCTTCTGCATATGTTTTCATACATTAATTGTGTTTGGTAGTACATATCCAAGCATTCACTTAGTAAAATATGTCTCACTTGGTTATTCTGAGGTCTAATCATTCCAAATCCAGATTTCCATTTACTGTCAAAACTTACAAGAACTGGTTGAATTGACTAATAAAAATGAGGGAAAAATAGTGAATAGGAACTCATGGTGTTAATCAGTTATCTGTTTCCTTGATGTTCACATCTCCATGAGTTCTTTTGCCTGTAAAGTCAGAATACATATAAGAGCACTTACTACTTGTGAGCAGCAGCTCTTGTGCTCTGTCAGCTTGGGCTGCATAGCATACCCAGGAAACTAGAAATGGATATCCATACTGTGCTCAGAGTAATACACTGCAATGATACACATAAGCTCCATTTATCAAAACTTGTTTAAATGTACCTATACTATACCAAAGATGTTGCCAGTCAGTCACATCTGCCTATCAAAAAGGTCAAGAACGTATCAATTCATGGCAGAGTACAATACTGTTTATTTCAGCATGTATTTAAACAAATGTGTGAGAAATCTGTCCTACTATGAGGATACAAAAATTTTAATCCTTGAACAAGGGCATTTGGTGCATAAACATTCTTTTAGAACTTCTCAGTTAAAGGATGGATATATACATGAACTAAGTGTACACGTGGGTAGTAAATCACTTGAATGCACTTTCTGAATATCCTATCAAAAGCACAAATTCATTCACTTTAGCTATTCGATAAAAACACATGCAAAGTACTGACCCATCTCAATAATATTAAATCTGTCATGTTGCCTAGACACACTTTTTTTACAGCATATATTCTATTTGGTTTTCACGTGCCTTTTAGCTTTTTGTCATACATATGTGAGAGAGAACTAATCCAATTCTGTCAGTTTATAACTTTGCTAAAGAAATATTACACAGATAAATAGAAAAACCTTGTAAGTTTTTTTATTATTTTCAACCCTTATCCTTCACTGGTTTTATTTATGTGGGCTGAATTTAATCAAAATCATATCATTTTTATATAACTGGATCACATACATTTATCCTAAAAAAAATGAAAGGTTAATATCTATATTTTTGCATTTCTAAAATCCACCTGCTAGTGAATATCTGTCTTCCACTGACAGCAGTGATGAAAAAAACAAAAATAAATAATGATAATAATAAAAAAAAAAACTTCATAGGCAAAGTGATATCCAATAACTGAGAATAAGGAAGTCATAGAGAGATGCAAATCCATGACATCTGCTATATCTGCTTTAACTAACAACATTATGAAAACAACATGCACCAGAGACAATGCTTTTTCTTATTTAATTTTTAATGCACTTTCACCAAGGAGAAAGAATATGGGACTCCAAAGGAGCTGACTACATACACTAGCGTTAAGATAGAGCTCACAAGTCATGGATCCTTTGTCATGCAACAAAATAAATGATAGAAAGCAAACATTTTATGAGACAGTTGTAACTCCATTTCTACATGCAAATAGAAAATCTAATGTATCAAAAATATTCATGCCAAAATAATATCAATCAGAAACAGAGTAACAACAGTTCTTAAATAAGTAGAGTGACAGCTGTATAGTAGTGTGCCAGTATACTCCCACTCTACACACATACACAGACCTTCAGAACAAAGCATTTATCTTTTCTCATATTTTCTTGTTGTTTTTATTTTATTCCCCACTGATTTCTTCAGAAATCACAAACCTTCTCATAGACACTGCCCTAAAACAGTCAGCGTCAAAGTAATCTTGCTTTACTTCTGACACAAGCACATTCACATGTGTTCTGTTTCTGTTCTGAAAAGAGATTCTTTCTGAGGAGGAGAAAACATTCTAGTGACCAACAACATGGGGATTCTTTTCCATCTCTTCCCTTAAAATCTTTAATAATGGAATGATTAGTGTCAAATGTAGAAAAATCATTAGGAAGCAAGTCTTCTGATCCAGCTGGGCTAGGCAGGATTGTACTGCTAAACTAAGATCAGTAACTCTGCTTCTAAGAATAAGGTCATCAGTAATATTAATCTAAAAATTTAGTCGGAGCATTTAAAAGTCATATATTTCCTCCTATTCTTTCCAGTATTTTATTAAAAGCTTTGTTTTTACTTCTATCATTCTTACATTTCAGCGACTACTGTCTACCAAAAAAGCCTTGGCACTGATTTTTAAAACTTTGGTGCAATGATATCCACAGGGCATTTTGTTTTCAGGTAATTTTTCAATCAGTACAGCTCCCACCCACAGGAGATGGCCTATATTGTTAGTTATTCATAAAATATGTAGCATTTATTCCAAAACCGCAATCATCTATTATCAACTTACAACCTATGTAATTTGTGAGATGTGTCACTTCCCTCACTTTCTCTGTTCCTTCCTTGCTTTCTACCAAGGCAATATTAATTATTCAGCAGTTCACATTTGCTTCCACGCAAAGCCCAATGAGATGGCAGGCAGGAGGTGTACAGTCCCTTAGAAAAAGAGGTATTGATTCTAAGCTGAACAGATGGAGGAAGGTTGTGGGTAGGCAAGACAGATGATTTCCTCCAACACAGCTCCAACGGCTATTGAAATATGCACTCCACTTCCTCTGGCTTTCTAATTCTCTGTCATCTCACTTCAATCTAGCCCACTTAGTGGACAATAAACCCTTCAGCTTTTTGGCTGGGTTAGTTTCTCTCTGGTTATTGTGCTGAGTTGTTTTCCCAAGGGTGTGAATAAGTATCAGACTTGGTACCTCAAAGGAAAGAGGAAAACAGCTGGGAGGCGTTCATCTGGCAGCAACAAGTAGCAGACTGGTTTGTCTCATTCTAATCTGCATCCTGGTTACATCCTCACAAAAAGAAAAAAAAAAAAAAAAAAAAAGCACTCCAAAAGCACACCCACTAGCTACTCCAATAAAAGACAAAAAAGGCTTTCCAAGCCTTCTGTTTATCCCAGAGTCAGGGACATCTTAGTGTATTCTCCTACCCTGCACACACATATAAACAAATGGCATTACAACATATTAAGGCAGTGTCCATAGTTCCTAAGCTAGTATATCTCCTTCTACTTATCATTATGACCTTCTGTGTCAAATGCTTTCATACTTTCAATACTAAGAAAAAGCAAAAAATCAGTTTTTAAACTAATCTGATGAAGTTGCAACAGTTTTAGAAGTACAGTATTCTTGGTGCAGAATTTAATGATTTTTTTTTTTTTTTTTTTTAATGTGACTGTTCTCTAGCAACAGCTTAAGTGCTTAATACAGATGCAAATATGTCTAAACATTTACGAGTTCAAGCTTCACACCTATCAGTGTTCTAGTTTAATTTCTCACATCACAATACCAGGTCTACCCAGTAAGATTCACTATTATATGTTGCTTTCTTTTGGAGGTATTTTCTCTTGGGAAGAAACAGAAAGCAGTTAACACCTGTACTTTGAAAAATCTGACATGATGCAAAAAACACTTAAATTAACAGAGAAGCACTCTGCAAATAAAGCTGACAGTCATTTACAGTACAAAACAGAGTGGCATTTTTAGTAGCATGCAAGTAGAGATGACAGGCATATCTTTATTCAATTAGTTTCTAGTTTCCACGGGCAGAGTTGTATGCGCACAACCAAACTGCTTCCTCTAATTTTAGAGACTTTCTATACTGAATATTTAAAACTACTTAGTATCTAAATCAATTTAACGGAATGCCACTTCACTTACTTCTCACTTTCAGCTTTCAATAATTTACTCTGTATATTTCAATGCTGCATACAATCCAATTCCTAAATACAATCAAACAGATCTGCTGGCCTTTTTAAAATGTATTTCAGTTTCAAAATAGCTACACTTATATGTGTGCAAGATGCAGAGAATGAAATGACAGCATCATATTTATATTCTTCTTGGTATTATAAAAGTTTCATACCAATCCATTTATGTTTCCTACATACATCTGCAGCTAAAATAGCAGGTAAAACAGGCACTTACTGTTCAGTGGTTACAGGGCACTTCTCCACTCCTTTTCCAAACAACTTGCCAAATCAAACCTACTGCCTCTTTAGCTGCAAGCAAACAACAAAAAAAAAAAAGTCAGATTTCAAGGAACTGAGGGAGAGGGTATTCTACTAAAATTGTCTTTCAGATGAAGTAAAAAGCATGTGATATTAACCTTTAAACCTTCTCATCATAAAAGCCATTAATAATCTACGAGTGAAATCACTTCACATGAATACAGTAAAAATCTTTAACAAGAAAAAAATAACAAGTCAAAAAGCAAACATAAACGCAAAAAAACAAACAAAAAACAAACAAAAAAACCACCCAAAAAACAGAGCAACAAAAACAAAACAAAACAAAAATAATAATAATAAAAAAAAAAATCCATTGCTTTTGCACCAGCTCCATTTTCTAGCCTTTTACCACAGCATGAGCCATGAATATTTCAATAGTGAATTAAATTCTCATTCCTTTTACAGTGGTCCACTGTATTCAAGGATTGGCCAGGGTTTGTGCCTACCTGCATGTTATTGTCACTTACTTTTTCTTTTGTTCATTTAAAAGTCTAAATATGTTGCCTTATCATTATGAAATTAATCTTCCTTGAACAAGCTCTTTATTTTTATTTTTTCTAATCTCAAAGCTGGAAATTTCCATTGGTGAAAATGCAATTAAAAAAAAAGGCAGTTGTATGAAACTTTCACTTTCTGAACTACACAACAGTTACTGCATTACTTAACATTTCCTAAAGGTATCAGCATCAGCAAGCATTAGGGTTCAACCCAGCAGGAAGTTTAGCACCACAGTCACTTGCTCACTGCACCCTCCTAGATGGAGGATACAATCTGAAAAAACACCAATGGAGTAGAACCTACGGGTTTAGATAAGAACTATTTATAAAAAAAAGGAAGAGAAAAAGAAAATAATAATAGTAGCAATAATAATCTACTATAAGTACGTCGCTGCAAAATTAATGCCTCCTTATTTATTTCCATGGAAACTATAATCGATACAAAAAGTACACTAATGCTATTTAATAGAAAAAATCTTCAACTACAAAACACTACTTTTCAGCATAGTCACCACCATTATACATTCTCACTAGCAATGAACAAGAGCCTGCATGCCACTCTTGTAAAAATCTGCACCAGCACAGATAACCCACAGTTTCATAGATGCTATGACAGCATTGTTTCCAGGAAAATGCTGCCTATACAGTCTGTCACTCACTGGACCAAAGAGATGGAAGTCAGAAGGCAATGGATGTGTTAGGACAGTCCAACCAAGGTAGGCAATGTGCTCCACAGTATTCCTACTTCTATGGGGCCTGATGTTATTGTGCTGCAGGAGAAAGCTTGCCTTCTTCTCTGGCCCATCTCCAAAAGTTTAGCCTTCAGATTAGTTGGCATCTCAAAGTAGTGATCAGAATTGATGGTTTGCCTGCATTCCAGGAAATTCAGAAGAATTACCTGTTTTCTATCACAAAAAACTGTGCAGATCACTTTACTGAAGACTACATCTTGAACTTTTCTTTCACTGGGGATTTCTCATGACGCCACACAATGGGCTGCAGTTTTGACACTGGCACATAGTGGAGACACCAAATCACCAGTAAGTTTTCATTCTGGAAACTGTCATCTTCAGCACTGCATTGCTTCAACAGGTTCAGACAAAATTGCAGATTGTGTTCTTTCTCTTCCTGAGTCAGCAGCTCTGGGACCCACCTGGTGGAAACTCTGCAATATTCCAACACTGTCACCATTGTTTCCAATGCACTGAAGTCAATATTCAGCTCCCTGTTCATAGTCAACCAGTATGTGTGGATGAACAGATTGAGAAGTTTTTCATTTAATGGTGCAACCATTGCACATGGCCATCCAGACTGTGGCTTGTCTTTCATGTCGCTGTCACCAGTGCTGAAACACGCTATCCACACCTCAGTACGCTCACATCCACTCTTTGATCTCCATGAACATTCAGCAAGTATCAGGGAGTGTCAGTGGGTGCAATTTTTTCCACATGAAGGTGTCCAGTGATACACCTTTGCTTCATACACATTTCCAAGTCAGACATCATTCCATCAAACTGCCCATCTACTGCCATCTGTCACATGACAACAAAATTGAATGGAATGTTGGTGGGAAGGTTCAGCCTCTGCTGCCATACCACCTACATCCACCTCTGATGTTACAGCCAAACATAATGAAACAGGAAACATTACCTTCAGAGCAGATTTCATACAATTAATCTTTTCAGTCATCAGGGTTGATTTAGAACTATTCTTTTCTTACAGAATCTTACTGTTTGTCTTCAACAGCGTTGGATGAAGCACTGAGTCTGCCATTCTTTACTGAATACTTGCACTGTTACGTGCATATGCATCTTTTTAGGAGACTGTTTACCTTTTAATGCACAAGAAATCTCTGTTAATAAAATAATCTCAAAAGAACCCTTCACTTGCATGCAAAGGGTGTGCACGAGAACTTAAAATTAGTCAGTGTTGCTTAAATGCAATCTGTGTGACCTTTACGAAGTCTGCTCAGTCTCAAGAATGGTGTAATTCCAGGAATATAATACTAATTCTCATATTTAGAAGTTACAAAAATATTACATTAGAAATGCATGATGATGTTTAGGAAGTGAAGAAAAAAAGACACACGGTTTTAATCTGTAACTTTGACAGAGATTTCCCAAAAACATTACAGGAGACATTACTTTAAGAGAAGCCCTTTTATATTTACAAAACAAGTGTACAATTGTTTATGCATCATCACCCTCCAACTGATGTCCAGTCAGTCCTCCTACAGTCTTTCCTTTAGGTCAGATATCCTGTTTCTGTCTCCTCCCAGGTCCCTGTGTTCCCCTAACCCTTCGCCAGCTGGACAATGTGAAAAATGCAATGTCCTTGGCTCTATATAGTACTGTTCAACAACAGCTAGCACACTGGGATGTTATCAATATTGTTTTTCCGACAAAACCAAAACATAACATCATACCAAATGCTATGAATTTAAAAAAATAAAAAAATAATAAAAAAAAAAAATCAACTCTGTGCCAGCTAAAGTCAAGATATTATGCATTGCAAGCCATACCAGCCATTCAGTAGAGTTATTAATAATTGCAGATCTAGCACAAATGAAATGTGCTGGAAACTATTCCTATAACAGTAGCACAAGGAAGCATCTGCAATTTACAGCAAGCCCCACTTACAAGACGCCAGATAGCATTTTTGAAAATTAAAGTTTAAACAGTCATTTCAGGCCTAATGTATGTTAGAGAAGTCACTGCACTAAAGTCAGGTGTTTTTTTTTTTCGTGAAGTATGCAAATCTCATCATGACTAAAAAGTGAAATATGAACAACCTGCTTTCTAAAGAGGTCTGTGTTATTCTCAGGCCTCTCATCAGAACCAGTAACCATTAAGCACTTGCTTTTAAGTGACAACCACTAGAGCAGTAGGTAGCGACAGGAGAAACTACAGGAAGTCCCCCTGTTGTCCTCTGCTTGCCCACTCCTTACACATTGCTAGGAGACAGCCCCTGCACTGCATGGGTGAAAATGCATTAAAAATGCTATTTTAAAGAAAAATGTTCTCTGAATGAAAATGGACATTATCACCATCTTCTAAGTTGAAAAATGAGACATGTCAAGCATCATGGGGTAAAACATGGATTAGGCAAAATAAGGTCTGAGTTACATCTGCCCACTATTATTCTCTGTAGAGGAGAAGCACAGATGAACCTCTGCCAATTTTTATGTTCCCGCAACACCATCAGGGCAAGAGACCAGCAGTGACAGCAAGTTGCCAACAGCTGCTCACTGGCTTAAGATAAGGAGAAGGCAAAAGCAAATGGCCCCATGTGAGGGTCACAGGCCCCTGCCTCAGTTATCTAGATGCCTGCTGCTTTCTATATTCCAAAGAATGTTGTGCATTAGAAGGGCCTGAACCAATGGTTTCTAACTTTTTTAACTATCCTGCTCTTGCTTCTCTAGTTCAGTACAATGTACAGTAAGGGGGTTTTGAAAATCAATTTATTAACAAGTGATTAAGCACTGGAAAGAAGTCTTTAAAAAGAGGAAAAAATGTTTTTATGTTCTTGTACTGTAGCAAAATAAAACACAACAGTTACTGGAACTACACTCATTTAAATCAAGAGCAGAACTCTTCTGCTACTCAGAGTGACAGCACTAGACATGAGTATGCATTTGTTTATGAACATAAGGGTAATTCCTGTGGGTTTTCTAGGCTGAAGTCTGGGATTTACCCGTTCTCTCTAAGATGAAAATATGCTCCACAACTTCTAACATCAAATATAATAAAGTTATTTGTTATACTAATCCAATAGAACATGTTAATACTATAATACTGTAGTACTAACAATATTGCTTATTGCTCTCAGTTCTCAAGCTTGCCTTCCTCATCCTACTTCCTTTCTCCATACTCTAAAAGTATTGATATTATTATAATTAAAAGACTGAGCTTCAACAACTGCATTTTTTTTTCATCCAGAAATAAAAAGATCATTAAGTGATTTCAGAAAGCAATCACTTTATTTCAACTCATCAATATGTAGTATCCCTTAGAAACTTCTGAATGCTCTACTTTCCTACAGATGTCCTTTGTACTGATACAGCTTTTGGATAATCCTTAATGAATCAACTAACCATATGCTTACTGTTGCTAGTAATATTTTCACAATTGTTCCGTAGAAAATTACAGTATAGAATTACACATCCAATTACACAACACATAATAATCTTTTTTGGTAACAGAATGACCCTATGATCCTCAGGAAGCCTGAAACATCTACATTCACAAAATGTGGGCATAGTTAAAATAAATAAGTAAAATTAAAAAAAAAAAATGTACACTTTTTAACAGAAAAACTCTGTACTTGCTAAGGAAAGGCTACTTATATTTATATCAGGCCTGATAGTGACCGATGAGAGGGAACTTTCAGGATACAAATTTGGGGAATCAAATTAAAGTGCTGAAAATGCGCTTCTAGAATGTTTATTTAAAATATATTTAGAGTCACATCTGTCATTGCATTGCACTTATTATTACCAGGATGGAACACTGTTATTCATTTAACACTTGCTATTAAAACAAAATGAAACCTAATGTAGTAAACCATCTAACCAAATATGTAAGAAGAGTGCGGAATAAAAGCCTTTACTTGAGCTGCTGGTGGTGTCATCCCTTGTGTGTCTCCAATAATTGCAGCAGGCTTATGGGAAGAACAGCCCAAAGCTTTGCGGACAGTGCATAACACATGGAGCTAATCTTTGTAAACTGCAACACATTTCTGATATGAGCAAGCTGTTAACTCATACTCCAACTGTGTCAACAGAAAAGCTTATGGCAGATTAAGGAAAGCAGCAAAGTTCAGCACTGTCTTCTATGTCAAGCAAGAACAATTCAAAAACAGCATTTTAAAACAGTAAGAGAGATATTATCAATAATGCATAAATGTCTTTTTTTTTTTTTTTCCTCCTTTTCACTAATTCTTTCCTGAGACACAGCAGCAGCAGATCATTAAGATCATCTGCCATTATCAAAGTTCAAGGATGGAGGCTTTCAGGTCTCTGTTAGGTGCATGCATTCCCTAGTGTGATGTTCTTTCTATACATAGCTGGAATCCAACTGAGCAAATAGACTGTATGTGCAAGAGCAGGAAGAAATCAGGCTTTTAGTGCTACAGCTTTTCCTCACACTGGCTGGGGAGAAAGAACATCTAACACAGAAAAAAATACATATATATATATATATATATATAACTTTTCAGATAATCTACTTATTAAGAATGTGCGTAACAGCTTTAAAAAAAAGCACAGCACTGAGGTTTAGATGCAATCAACATTTGCTAAATACTTATGCCATTATATATAATCTGTAAAGTTCAAGAACTAGGGAAAATAAATTAACTGATAAGCCACTTAACTCTCTTTTCAGCAGTGTTTACTCAGCATGAAAACACAGCAAACAAAATTAGCTTAATATTGGGAACAAGCTCCAGCTTGACAAAAATGTTCCTATACAGTAAAAGTCGCTGATCCAGGGTAAGTATTCCACAACCCCCAGCCTAGAATTTGCATTCCACATAGAAATCAGCAAACCTGAAATTCTCTGGGACTTGGGCACTTCCTGTTATGACACAGAAGGAAGGGATGCCATGCAAATGGACCTAGACAAGCTTGAGAACTTAAGCCATGCAAATCTAATGATATTCAACAAAGCGAAGTCCATGGTGCTGCACTTGGGTCTCGGCACTCTTGACATAAGAACCGACTGGGAAAACTCAATGAGTGCAGCCCTGTGGAAAAGGACTTGAGGGGCCCTGCTGGACAAAAAGCTGGGCATGAACTAGCAGTGCACTCTTGCAGAGAGAAGGTCAACAGTATCCTGGGCTGTGTCAAGAGAGGGATGGCCAGAAGGGAGAGGGAGGTGATTGTCCCGTTCTGCCATCATCAGGCCTCAGCTGGAGTACCACAACCAGGTCTGAAGCTTCCAGCACAAGCAGACATGGAGCTGTGGGAGCAGATCCCAAGAAGGCCACAAAGATGATCAGAAGTACAGGAGCACCTCTCTTACAAAGACAGGCTGAGGGAGCTGGGTTTGTTCATCCTGGAGAAGACCCTGGGGAGATCTCATTGTGGCTTTCCATTACTCAAAGGGAACTTTTAAGCAAGAGAGAGAATGACTTTTTGCATAGAATCACAAAATGGCTTAGGTTGAAAGGGACCTTAAACATCACCCAGCCCATCCCCCTGCCATGGGCAGGACTGCCACCCACCAGATCAGGCTGCTCAGGACCCCATCCAACTTGACCTTTAATTAATGTCTTCTGGGATGGGGAATCCACAGCTTCTCTGGGCAGCTTGTGCCACTGCATCACCACCCCAAATAAAGAATTTTTTCCTAACATCAAACCTAAATCTCCCTCATTTAGCTTAAAACCATTCCCCCTTGTCCTACCACTATCAGACCATGTAAGAAGTCTGTATCCTTCCTGCTTGGAAGGTCCTTACAACTACTGAAAGGCACCAATGAGGCCTCCCCTGAGTTTTCTCCAAGTTAAACAAGTCAAACTCCCTCAGTCTGTCTTTGCAAAAGAGGTGCTCCAGCCCTCATCTTCATGGCCCTCCTCCAGACCCAATCCAACAGCTCTGCATTCTTCCTGTGCAGACATGGTCTGCTTGTGATGGAGCAAGAGGGAATGGTTTTAAACTAGAAGAGCCAAGATTTAGATTAGATGTTAATGTCCTGTGTGAAATCGTCATCAATGACCTGGATAGGTAGAATGCGCATCCTGGGATGGAAAAGCATGGCCAGCACAGAGGCAACATTTCTCCTCTACACAGCTCTGGCAAGATTTATCCAGAGTGTTCCATCCACTTGTGGGCTATCTAGTAGAATACAGACCTAGACATTCTGCAGTAAGTCCAGTGAGCTCTGCTCACCTCTAGTGAGGGCAACTAACTCTGCTAGCCTGTCCTGTGTACAGTCTGCTGTTTTCTTGTTTAAACTGAAAGACGGGCATATGATCTTTTTTCTTGCTGTTCTTCGCGTTTCTGTCATATCTTGAAAGTTTTCAAATGACCAGAACTCTGTGGTAATTAATGCTAATATATTTAATGATTAGTATAACCTTAACCACCTTAATTTTATCCTTCAAGAACCAGAACCAGTGCTCACAATGATCTGTGCTAAATGTATGCAATGCTCCCTCAGTACAAAAATCATAAGCTAAATATGCAGCCTACCTCCACAGGAGAGAAAAAAATAAAAAATAAAATAAAATAAAATAAATAAAAAAAATCCTCTACTCAAACTTGTAGGTAGGCCCTTGTTGGAAAATAGAATACATGGTTAAACTGAATGACTTCCTCAGAATACAAATATCTATGTGTCAAGAAAATCTTGCACCAACAAAGGAATAAGTTTAGAGATTTAATACTTAGAAGTACAATTAGTAATCCAACCAAAATTTTCAATCTCTGTAAATTCTTCAGAATCAAACATCCCAACATTATGCAGTACACATGCCAGTATTTTTTTAAACAAGACAATATATATCACGCACACTTATTGCTGCTTCCTGCATGTATCTGTGTATCTTCATATTATATTTAAATAGAAAAAATAAATAAATACATAAATAGGTCACCTCATTCTCAGTTATATGCCTGGTCTCAATGTAGTACTTTATTTCTCAGTTATTCTACAGATTTCTTTCTATCAGACACACTTCCAAAGTGCATGTTGCTACAGAATGTGTAAAACAAAAGTAACAGAAGTCAACCTACAACAAAATGTGAAATGCCACCAAGCGCACTTGCTAACTTCTCTGTGAAAAGCTTTTGATACAGTGTAAATGAAGGTTTGAGGCAAGCAAAAAGAGTAAAATCCTGACTGCCACCTTTACAGAGTGGACTTTAAGCCAACATAATGAAAAAGAAACAGATACCAGATACAAGGTTTGTGCAGCAACATTAACTACAATTGTTTTCATTTAATCTTTGTAAATTATAAATGCCTTTAGCTGTATGATCTACTTTCAGTGCTACAGAGAAACGCCAGTACTTAAATTTTATCTTAAGGCTTTTTTGTTGTTGTTTTTGTTTGTTTTTTGTTTGTTTTCTGTTAAGTTTGATTAGCAGTCACTGGATACAAAGTATTTCTTACCGAAGTGTGTCTAAATTCTATAAACTGGATTTTGGAGCAGACTAACAAGAGCCCTGCAGCCATGCCTCATTCGGCCTGTATGAGGCTGTAGTTGATAATACAAGGGTAATGGAGTCAGCGACTCCTTCTGACGACTGCTGGTAATGTTGAGGGATCTCTGGAGGACAGAACAGTTTTGAGGTACACACTTAATCCCCTAAAGCTATTGGAGTACAGTTGTGTTTGCCAATTTAGTATTAATGTGTGACATTTGGATGATTTATATGAATTTATGAAAAAAAATACAACTTCACACTACCAGGACAAAACAAAACCTACTTTCCATGGGTTTACTAATATATGTGAGTCAAGGATACTTGCCAGTTCCTTTCAGGGTATAAAAATATTTTAAGAACTCTAACATGCTTCTGTAGGTGTTATTCAGTGTACTTGCACAGCAACATTTCCTACCACCAGATCCATAGAATAAGCACAAACATCTCTTAGAACTTTTATAAACCTTTGAAGTTTAGTTTCCCACATATGCAAATATTTTGTTTGGTTCCAAGCACATCTAAATTGAAAATTCAAAGCAAAAACACAGATCTTCACTTGAAACAGAACATGTAAACTTCAATGTTGTGTAGAGATAACTGAACCATGTGACATCCTAAAAATGATCTCAACAGACAGATTTATGACTGTAGGCTATCTAACCTGCCCTGCTTTTGCAAGAGAGGGGTAAAATTGCCCATAGTATGAAAACTCTTAAAAATATGTCTATTTTCCTTGTAATAAACATTTGCTTGTAATAAATAATGTAAGGCACTGGTAATTCTATGATTTTTGTCTTGCCTATAAGAGTCTGTGATTTTTCTGATGCTAATTCCTACTGTTATTCTTTCCAGACAAAACTGATTTATTCCCACATATCATTTGAGGGGAAAAAAAAAAACAAACAAACAAAAAAAACCCACAACATTTGAGATTATCAAGTGAATCTAAACACTTTCCCTCTGATATTCCTTACACAATATCTTTCATCAATCATTTTAAAACACTACTGAAAGAAAAGAGAATCATCATGTCACAACTCCTCTTTAGGATACATGCTAAAAAGATCTACTCTCAGCAACCTTAGGAATGTATCGTGCTCTCAGACGCTGTTTTGAACAAGCAATCACATTCCGCACAATGTTACAGAGAAATAATAGCTAAAACACACACCATCCCAAAACATTTCCCTTTCTCCTAGGTCACCTCAGTAGATTAGTTCTGATAAGAGGATGTATATGGAAAGTATATACAACGGGAATCCTTTCCATTCTCCTTTTTCCATTTAGATTCTCAGATGTACACAGAATCTGAATACGCCCCAAAAACAGCATAAATTGGGCAGATCTAAAAACAACATGATAGCCTAGAAACCAAGTAAGGATATGAGGGACCCACATATACATGTAAGGTTACAGGCTGAACTTAACATTGGTTTTCTGACCAGTGCTTTAATAAAACATCCACAACTGAAGAGTAATGAACATCATGAAAAGATGAATTTTAAAATGGTAAGGTGAAATGAATAAATAAATAAATAAATGTTTCCAAAGATCCAATGAAAGCAGTTTTAAAAAGAGAGAACAGAGATAAAGATACACTGCAAAGATACAACAAAAAGCTCTTAATGCTGGAGATAATTTAGACACAATGAAACTATTCTGTTCATAAATTGAGCTTCTTCCAAAACTCCATCAAACATATGCTGACTGTTTATCATTTTCCAACTCATTTCACAACTGGAAAACAGGTTCAGAACAATGTTTTATTTTAATAAGTCTTGAGTAATGAGAGAAAACGTTTTAGAAGAAACATATCCCACGGCCTTCTAAGTATGAACGTAAAGTCCGGTGGGGATGTGTTTTTCCTTTGGAGTAATAGAAGATGACATTATATTAACTTCTAGAAAATTTTGTTTTTCAGATTTGGCTTTGTTTTCTGCTGTATAAATAATGACCATCAATACAGTGATCAGTCTAATTCTTGTTCATTTTCTATCGACTTAGAAAGGTCAATAACTTTAGGAAGACAATGAAGAAACCAATTTCCTTTGATGACAGTAAGGACATTTTACTAGAGAAACCTAATCCTCTAGAGAATACTTTGCCAAGACTTGGTTTATTTATTTCAAAATGTAGCTTCTAAAGTCTGCATGTTGATAATTAAATTTCTGATTTGGCTTTCAGGTGCTGTACACAAAGCAGTTTCCATTGAAATATCAAGACCAACTCCAAAAATACATATAAACATTGCATATATAAACATTGCTGCTTTCTCTTAATAGAACTTTGCTCTCAGTACAAACTATAAAATTTTTTTTTTTTTTTTTTTTTTTTTTTTTTTTTTTTTTTTTTTTTTCCCTGTCATTATAAGTAGCATCTGGAAGAGGATGAATACATTAAAAAATTGGTCAAGATTAGAGACAGTATCCTTCCATTTGGAAAATATCTATTGCCTTCCTTCCTTGAAAATAGACATTTGTGGTTTTTTGTTCTTCATTTGTAACCACCCTTGCCTATCTCAAATATATGATATTCATACAGTATTAAATGGGTACAATCTATATAATAAACAAGCAAAATTTTACCAGCTGAATAGCTGAAGTATGCTTATGGTTGCTCTTTTCCAACACTAATATTCCAAGGAGACATATACAAACAATTTGCAAATACAAAAACAAATGTACTGAATAAAGAATTCATCAGATAACGTATTTAAATAGTAAGAGATTTTTCACTAAGCTGGATAAGGTTGATTTATTTATTTATTTATTTTTCCCTTTCTTTCTTTTTTAGCCTTAATTTCTACTTTCCTCTACTTTCCTTAAAACAAGATCTGTTTTACTTCACTGAAATCAAAAAAGTGAGAAAAAATTATTAATAGACATAGTCAAAGAAGTCTTTTTAAATTTCATACAATCTGAAATGCACAAATATGCATCTGAAAGAGATATTTTATTGGAAAATTTTGATCTGATATATGAAAATATCACTTTTGTCTATGTAGAGGGATAAAATCTTAATAAAAAAGGCCCATCAATAGTTTCTAAAGAACTACTTTGTGTAAATGTACAAATTGTACACCAAAAATCTCAAAAACCTCACATTTAATTCCATATACAAACTCTGTAATGCACAAAGAAAGGGCTATTCATACCAATTCAGGCTTGAAAAATTAGGAGAAGGGTTCTGAAGTAATTTAAGGCTGTTAAAAAAATATTATTTTGTCACTGAATAACATTTCATAAGCTAAAGCTTATGAGGAGCTACTGAGGAGATGGACTGGAAAAAATAATAAAAAAACAAACAAACAAAAAAAACCCAATAATTTTCCCAAAGCAAATGTTATAGTGGTTAGGACAGTGCTCTTAATGTGCATTGTTAAGAAAAAAAAAAAAAAAAAAAAAAGAAATAATGTCAAATCTTCATAATACTAGCTCATTTATATCATGCAGCAATTAACAAGTAATTTGCCGATTTCTAAGTAATAGTCTGGAGCTGATACTCCTCTTCAGAGCCCTTAAATTCTATGAACAGTTTACTTCAAGCCTGAATGAAATGAGAAACACAAAGCTTGACCCAGAATCTCTTGTGGTGCACATGAGTCTTTTCTTAAAGATCACTAAAAATCATCATACATACTACCTAAAGTCTAAGGGTAAATCTTTATAGGTCAATGGAATAAACAAACTTTAATCTAAATTTCCTACACTGGGCTGACTCTGAATGTATTCACCACTTGCACTGGCAACA
Organism: Excalfactoria chinensis; assembly: GCF_039878825.1. NCBI lineage: Eukaryota > Metazoa > Chordata > Aves > Galliformes > Phasianidae > Excalfactoria > Excalfactoria chinensis. Next base: position 71,399,412 of record NC_092826.1, read on the forward strand.
TAATTCTCCCTGATCCAGAAAAACCTTTCCATTCCCCAGATTACATCCGTGTCAAAACCAGCTGAACCCAACTCACACTGTAACTCAAAGATAACTATCCTGAATTTGTACAGCAGGATTTTTGCATCTGTCACTAAAATTGCTCAGCAAAAGAACTTCATATTGCTTCCTGCAAAAGTATGAGAGGTTCACATGGAATACAACGGACTTAACATGATAAGAAAATCACCTGCCAAGCTTAAATCCTCCCATCAACAAATTCTGTAGATGACTACTGCAAAGTAGCTGAGTCAATAAATCACTTTTCATATTTGTGAAATAACCTCTTTATAGGAAGTTATTAAAGAATTCCTAGGTACACCAGCCCTGACTGCCATGCCTGGAGATCAATCAATTACAAATGCAAACTGTATATTGCAGAATACTGAAGAACAAGAATGTAGTAACTATTTATCACATGCTGCTTAATGTTAGTCTTTTAATATGCATATCTATAAGACTATGCCTTATTTTGTCTATGTTTAAACCATATCCACCCCACAGAGTGAATATCCTAAGAATTCCCTTCACTCATACTGCAACTAAGTTTCATGGGCTTCAAAGTATTTATTTCCTCTCCAACACGTCATTATTTTCATGTGAAGCAAAGCACAGGCTGTCAAGCAAACATGCAAAATATGTAATTTTAGGCCTTTTTATAAAGAAACTTGTGAATAGGTCATCTTCCCAACAGATTTCTAACTAACAGCTAATGGGAAGAAAAATTATAGCTATAGTCTGATTCTCTGTCTTACAGTGAAGCCTTACAATGAAACTCATGGAAGGGTCACCTCCTACAATCCATCTCTAACTAGAGAGCAACAACAACACACATCTATCAACATATTTCTGACTAATTTTGACAGTTTTGATAGTAAAGCCCCATAAGGTTTATCAGGATGCTGTTGATATTGCAGTTAACAATGTATAAATATTTATGCCTCCATCACTTTAATATGAAGAATTATCAGTGAAGTTCTATTAATACTTATCTTAGTTGGCATACATATAGCTTATACACCTTTAATGACATAATGTAAGTATACATCTTTGTTCATGTACTTCAGGTACATTAGAATATCCACTTGATTTGCATAAAGATATGAACAGATGGGGACAAGGTACAGTATAATTCTTGCAGTTCAAAATATATTTGTCTAAATCTTACAGAAAGTTGTTTGCTCTTCATAGTCATATAAACCTTCAGTTTGTGTTTGTTATATCATCAGATCTCAGAATTCCTGGCAAAAGAACAGAATCAGAATATTTTGTCCAGATGAGAGCACATCTCTCAGCTCAATGGATTGAAAACATAGAAAAAAAATAAAATAAACAAACCAAAAGCTCCTAGAATCCAAATCAGTCTTAATTACCACTGGGACTTTATTTACTGATATCTTTAGATATTTTGACTAGAACAGAATATGCCTACTGCTACAAATACTAATAGCTATGAATGCCTACTGCAGCCTCATTTTGAGGTTAAACAAGGTTACCTTTGTTTCGGTGTGGTTGCTTTTAGGTATTATATTTAAATGACAAAGCAATATTAAGGCTCTGACTCTGCTTCCAAAAAGGCATGAATTCTTTTAATGAAAATGCAGAACATGTTTTCCACTGAGCAGTGTTCTTATGTAACAAAAGCATTCGTCATACAGAAAGCTTTTGGCAATTGCTTTCCTTTAACAAATGTGTAAACCAAAAATGAAACAAAACAAAAAAAAAGAACAAGAAATATCCACAAACCTAGCACTGTGAGGTTGGTCTTGCTTCAATTTATTTTAAGACTCTTCATAAATAATAAATAAATCTTTTTTTTTTTTTTTTTTTTTTGACAGCGGATTTCAGATACACTCTAGAAATATCTGAATATCTGCAATGTTTATCCACGATACTCTGACTTTCAGAAACAGGCTGTATTCAGAAGGGAAAACTCAGGAGTTCCAGACAAGAGTTTTCCTGTATCCTTTTCCTCATTTCTGCTAGAAATACACGGGTAACCCTGCATTTCTGAGTTCCTATTTAGTTTCTCAGAAATACAACCAAAGCCATACGTTCAAGAAATAAAGGAGATACTAATTTTTAAATTTTCTGAATATTTATTTTATACTCATATCACTTTTGACCTCAGCTCAAACCAGGGATCAGCAAGAGAAAGTGACTTGTCCAGTCAAATTTACGCTACTTTTTAAGGTGCAGAATTCCAACCACACTGGGAAATCTGTGCCATTATTTGATTGCTCTCAGTAGATTTTTTTTTTTTTTTCTAACAAAAGTTCCTTGCATTCCAGCATGAGCATGTTGTATTTTACTTTATTGTCATGCACGCTGTGAAGAATCCAGGTCCATCTTCTCTATACTTTCCCACTAAGTAACTAAAGACAGCAGTAAGATCTCCACATAGCCTTATATTTGTATGGATAAAAAGTACTTTTAACATCATCTCAGTAGCTTGTCCTTGAATTCGCTTCACTACATCAATATATTTCCTGTCATGGGGTGCTCAAACTGGACGCAGTACTCCACATGCACTCTTAAAAGTGCTCAGCAGAGAGGAAAAATTACTCCCCTAAACCTGCCAACTACTTTCTTGCTCATGCAATGTAGAATACAGTTGGCTCTTTGCACAACTTTCTTTAGTAGGACTCCGATGACCTTTTCTGCAAAGACGCTTTCTGTCCTGCTGGCACCAAGCCTGTACTGCTGCATGGTACATTATTCCACCCCAGATGCCAAGATTTAACATTTGTCTATGCTGAGCTTCTGTCAGCTCATTTGCCCTGTCTGTTAAATGTTCTTCTACAATCTTCATGGGAGTGCAGTCCACCTGATTTGCTAGGTCATTATTATAGACATTAAAACAGCACATATTCTAGCTACAGTTCTTGAGGGACACCAATATTCATCGGCCCCCAGCTGGACTTCTTAACACTGATCACAACCTCAGGATTCTTGTGGTTCAGTCAACCTTTGCAGTTTGTATCTCACAAATTTGGTTGTCAGAATCACAGAATCGCCAATGTTAGAAAAGACCTCCAAGATCATCCAGTCCAATCATCCACCTATCACAAATATTTCCCACTGAACTATGCCCCTCCATACAACACCAAAATGTTTCTTAAACACCTTAAGGAACTGTGACTCCACCACCTCCCTGGGCAGCCCATTCCAGTGCCCCACCACTCTTTCTTGTCCTGATGTCCCAACTGAATCTCCCCTAGCACAACTTGAGGCCATTCTCTCCAGTCCCGTCACTAGTTACATGGGAGTAGAGGTCAAACACTGCCTCACCACAACCTCCCTTCGGGGAGCTGTAGAGAATGATAAGGTCTCCCCTGAGCCTCCTCTTCTTCAGGCTACATATTCCCAGCTCCTGGTCTTCATAAAACTTGTGCTCTGGACTCCTCACAAGCTTTGTTGCCCTTTTCTGAACAAACTTCAGGGCCTCGATGTCTTTCTTGTAGTGAAGGGCCCAAAACTGCATACAGTACTCAAGGTGCAGCCTCACCAGAACTCAGTATGGGGATGATCACTTCCTTACTCCTGCTGTCTGCCCTACTACTGATACCAGGATGCCAATGGCCTTCTTGGCCACCTTGGCATGCTGCTGGCTCATGTTCATCCAAGTGTCAACCAAAACCCCCAGGTCCACTTCCTCTACACAGTCCTCCAGACACTCTGTTTCAAGCCTGTAGTGTTGCCTGGGGTTGTTGTAGCCAAAGTGCAAGACCCCACACTTGGTCTTGTTGAACTTCATCCCTCAGTTAGCAAGCCTGTTCAGATCCCTCTGCCTTCATACCTCCAGGCAGATAGATACTTTCTGCCAGAACGTCATCATGTGCAAACTTATTGTAAATGCACTCAATCCCCTCATCCAGGTCATCAATAATGATATTGAACAGGACAGGCCCCAATACCAACACCTGGGGAACACCACTTGTGATTGGTCACCAGCTGGATTTAACTCCATTCACTACTATGTAATAACAACACAGGAAAAGAAAAAACATTGAAAGTCTTGCTAAAATCAAGTTGGACAACTTCCATTCCCATTCACCATCCTTCAGAAAAGACACTTAGGTTGGTCAGACATGGTTTGCCCTCATTAAATCAATGCTGATTGCATATAGTCACTGTCTTATCTTTCATACTTTTAGAAAGGCCTTCTGAAAGGATTTGCTAAGTAACTTTCCAAGGTTGCCCAGCCCCAAGTTACCTAGCTCCTTGAAGATGGTTTTGGCTTTTGCCTTTCTCCAGTTATCAGATATCTTCCTTGATGACCACAACCTTTGAAATGTGAAAGTAGCCTCACAGGGACATTGGGCAACTTCCTCAGTCCCCTCAGATACAGCCTACATGGTCACATGATGTTAGGTATTTTTAATTGACTTAAGAACTACCTAGCTCTGTCCATACCTGTAGAGAGCAACACCTGACAGCCAGCCACACCTACCTGTGGTGGAAAGGCTCAGGAACCTGGAATGCCTGAACACATGGGTAATACCTCTGTACGATGCATCCACAAAGCCCATCCCATATTCTCCCTTCTGTATATTTTCTCATTTTACTAATGCTCAGCCTAGAGTCTCTTATTCATCTGTGCTAGTACTCCACCATAAGTATGTAGTTCTCTGCACACTGGCGTGATCCACCATAACCGTAATTAGGTTGTCCCTTCAGGTAGAACAGACCGACCCCATGTCCTTCAGTCCTTCATTCCAGGCCCCTAGGGGATTCAACCTGAAACAAGACAAAATTTGTTCCCCTTAAGTCCAGATTTGTAATTCTATTTGCCTTACTCATCTTTTCTTTCAGAATTTTAAACTCTACAGTTACAGTCACTGCAATTAATCTGCTGCTGATTTTCACATCTGTGGCCAGTTCTTTCATTTCTGTGAATAACAGGTCTGCAGAGCACCTGCCCTTACTGGTTTAACATCCATCTGTATCAAGAAGTTGTCTCCAATACATGACAGGAATCTCTTGTTTTGTTTGTTCTTTGTCATGTCATGGTGCTCTTCCTGCAGATAACGAGGTTGTTTTAATCGCGTATGTCATAACAATTCCTGAAGTTGTTCATCTACTTCCCCTGTTTGGTCACACTATTTGAAGCAGACATCTAATGCTGTCTTACTCACAGCTCTTGAACTGCTCACCCCCTGCACCAATGCAAAGCTCTGCACATTATGAGCCACTCCTTTGTCCAAAGTTCTATGGTCACTTTTACATGCTTCTGCCACCATAAAATGGCAAAATGATCACTCTTCCTGGAAATAAATACTTCTTTACTAAGGAATTGGCCTGCACCTCACGGACTACTGTAGCTTCCAATGCATTTTTGCAATTCAAGTTGATGATTTTAATCCTACAACACTAAGGGCACAATAACTACAGTTCTGAAGTTTGCTTTCCAAGTAGTTTAACATCCACAGATTATGTAAACCTTACAATTAGGTATTATTTTTTTGTCTTACAATGGATCAAATAATAATAATAATAATAATAATAATAATAATAAAAAGTCCTTTATAGCATTTTCCACCCATAATGAGCCAGGTAACATTTTATTCAGATGTAAAAGTTGCATACATCTGACATATTTGTTTCCTCCTATGTATAAGTAAATATAAGTAAAAGATCTGTTTCAAATAACAACTCATTTCACCTAAACCGGTTTAATAAATCCCACCAGGTACATCACTCATCTGAATCAGTTGGTCTTTTAAAATTGATTACTGCACTCTGTGTTCATTTATTCATTTTCTACCTTTAAACATCACGTAGATGGTGTGCTATAGAAATTTTAGAAAGGTTTTATAAGAAAATAGTTTCTACTACTTAAAAACAGTCAGGAAGATAGCTTTGGATTAATACATAGCAAAGAAAGAAATAATATACAATAACACATAGGCTACCATATAATTCCATTGTCTCACATGTCATGTCTATATGTGCATCCTATTCTGTGAAGCATATACAGAAAAGCAGTTTTCATTCACCTTTATTTCATTTTACACATTAAATAAATATTTCTGATGCATTCAATCATAGAAATATGACTTACCACGAGTAAATTCTGTTTTGGTATTTCAAATGTAAGTAATTCTTATGGAAGCTTAATGCTGATAGCCCCTAGCACTAAACTACCAGAGGTCAATTTCAAAGGAGAAAAATATATATATATGTGTATATTTATATATATATATAAAATGTTTTTTTTTTTTTAAATAATGAACATTGACTTCTTTTAATTTGCCTTCTGAGACCAGAGGGTACAGTGTGATAATATTTTCAGTCTTTCATATGTGCCAATGGAAACAGAATCCTGCTGATTTTCCTTTTTAAATTAAAACTGGAATTCTTGAATAAATTGCTTGGTCCAGAAACTGCTGGGGAAAAAAAAAAAAAAAAAAAAAAAAGGAAGGCATTGATGGAATTCTGTCCTCACAGTTAGTTTCAGGAGGAGCTGACCAGCCTGCAGACAAAACAATTCTGCAGACAAAACAATTCTTTCAAAAAAATATTTTAAATTAATCATGAGAGGTAATCAGTGCAGTACGGGAAAAGTCTGTCAAAGAAAAAATAGGCTTACATGAAGTATATAAGCACATTACTACTTATTCTTCTTGCAATTGCTCTATACTTAATTTGCTGTTCATTCATTTGTACAGCCTGGAATATCTCACCTCTGTATTTGCTATTTGTTTGTATTCAGCCTTGGACAATCAAGGCCCCAGTCTGTACTGTGGATCTGCATTTTACTAGTGTACAAACTATGGATCTTTGGACTAGACTAAAATGGGTGCAAGGAGAGTCAACATGGCCACAGTTTTACCAGTGCACAAAGTACACAATTACAACAGGCAAGTCTACTCTAATTCCAAACACACATTAGGTGAACTATAAAGAGATCCTCTCAAGGCATCTTTAATACTCTCAAGGGTATCCTTAGCAGCTGAGGAAGCAGCACTGATTCAGGGGAAAGCATGAGTTGGGGAGAGAAGAGTTCTGACAAGTTAGCTTTAATAAAGACAGAACTATAGCCAAGACTAAAAGAAAACTGGCTTTTTGTGCTCATCAATGGCTTCTTCCTCCCCATATGGAACTTGTTAAAGATATCCACAACCAAAATATGTCATTGTGTTAAGTGAGACCACATAACTTGCATGATTTACATACATGGTAGAAAGCAACATGAAATAATTAGCTCACAGTAAGATAATAAGTGATCTCATGTGTACATTCCTTAAGAAAATATATTTATATTTCAGAAAAAAAAAACAACTTCTCAGTCACCAGCTTATTATGCATTTCTTTACATATTTTTTTGTTTATTTTTCTTTGGGCACCTACCTATATATATACATGTAGCCATATGATACATCAATTTTCATTAGTTTTCAGTTTTAGATTATATCCTTGTTCCTGCACACAGTAGTATTTTAAGATGTAGAAATACATATCTTCAATGGTTACCTACTTCCTTCATGCAGACAGAACAGACAGCACAAGGTCACTATGTCTAGGCTGGACTGCTCACTTGCAGGGTAAGAAATCCTGCTAGATTTCATAGTGAATTGCATTAAAAATACATTTTTTCCAGTTACAACAAATCATAAAGTGGTTCAAGTTGTTACTGCAGCAATACATTTGATCTGCAGCAACTGACGTTCAACTTAGCAGGCATCCTGCCCTGCTGTGGCTTTCACACTGGAAGACACCAGACAGTGAAGGTTCTTCCTTGCTGCTGCCGCCAGGATTTGGGGCTTAAAATCAGATTCCAGAATCAGAAGCAGTTTCTTTCATTAGGATCCAATTTATGCTATTACAAACCTGCCTTTTGTTATTCATTTTGGAAAGTGGAACAAGCAACATAAAATCTTAAGCAATTTAATCAGTGACCCTTACAATCAGGGCATGCTAGCCCCAAGTACAAAGGCAGCGCGGGGTAACACGTGGGATCTGTTTTATGTTAGTATAAATCAAAGTCCAGTACAAAAAGATCTTCCTTATCCTCAGGCCATTTGAACAAATCTTTCATGTGTGAAATGTAAATGAAGTAAACAAATTCAAGCAGAGGATCTGTCAGTCTCTGACACTATCCTTACTGCAAAAGGATTGGTATTAACCACATCCTGAAAGAACTCCTTTGGTGACTCCATACTGAATGTTTCTTCTTTGCTTGCTTGCTTCTTTAAAAACTGCATAAAAATAAAAATAAGCTAATCACAGAAGAAACAGATTTCTCTTAACTAATTCTTTGGCTTCTACTGCATACAAGCGCACATAATAATTGCATTCCATCATTTAAATAGTATCATGGGGGGATAAAAAAAAAAAAAAAAAAGAAAAAAAAAAAAAGAGATAATAAAAAAGGGACTTATTATGAGACTAAGGTTCCTACAAAATATCAGTAACACTCTTCATGCCTCAATACTATAATTATTTCCACAAGGTCTTAGATACAAGCGAGGACCTGCAAACTCTGAACGAACAATCAAATCAAAATGGAGTAGGTATGGTTCTTGTGATGGCTCTGCCAAAAAGAGACAAGCATATATTTTCTGCAGGGGAAGAGTAGTAACAAGGACGTCAAGGTAACAGCTGGGGTTTTGATGACTATAATACTAAGAAAAAAACGTCTTTTGTGGAAAATTATTCTTAAGGTTATGTGTATGCTTAAACAATATGACTGGAGTGATCTGGGAATCATCCTTTCTTTTCCTCTCTCTATAAATACATACATATGGACTGAGAATTACAATACACTCAAGATGTTATTATGAGTATTTGTAATAGGAGTATGAATAAAATTCTCATTTTTTTTCTTTTTATGAGTTGGTGGAAAAAGCTAAAACATAACAGCAGTACACCACTGCATTCAGTTTGTGACTGACCTCAACAAAATAACATTAGGTTTATATTCCTGCAGGGTGTTTTTTTTATTATTCATTTGTTTCTCTTCCCCTCAATGCCTAAACAAATAGCTCCCAGCTTTTTAAAAACTGAAGCAGAAAACATACATGAAAATGACATATGTAACTTAATTCATCAATTCTGATTCCTCAGTTAGGTGCACTGCCACAGAAAATTCTTCTATATAACTAAGAAAATGCACCACAATAGCAGACTGCCATGGCTATCATGGTGAAAACTTCTGAGCTTTGGCACAAGCAAAAACCCTATATTCACTGCCTCCAGCCAAGGAATCTGAGTCCTACAACTGCTTTACCACAATGACTGACATAGACAAAAAGTTCAATCAAGCTAGCTCTAATGAACTCTGAGCACTTGTATGAAGCTGAACCAAGCAGACACAATTTCAGGTCTTGATTGAAGATGACATTTGGATTCAGCTGTCTTGCTGTCTGCTAATTTTAGTCTGTAACTCATCACCTGAATGGAAAGCAATGTAACTTACACGTACATATTTAACACAAATGTTTGCACAGAAACACACAATGTAAGAATAATTTTGGAGGAGTTTCTATTGCTTTACATCATAATCTTTCTCAGTCTCTCTTATCCATCCTGCAATATTCCTGATTCAATTTTAACTATGAAGTCCTAGAAGACCCTGAACAGTAGTCCAAAGCATCTTCACTGTTTTGACTAAGAAACAGAGAACATGCATAACTGACAAGATAATTAAGTTCTTCAATATTTTTAACCACATCTTCTGAATTGTGAGCTTTACACTGATACTTCGAAGTTAAGAATTTATTAGGAATGATATAATCATTAGAAGTCCTTTTATTTAAATAAACTATATTAAATAAAAGCTATCACACTAATCACTAAGTAAGATTTGCCCCATTTTATAATTCAGGATGTTGAGGAGAAACAGCTCAAGTAACCATAAAGAATCGTTGCCAAAATTAATGGGCAGGGCCCAGTGCATTTTGCCAAGGCTATAAATAACTTCCACTATGTTCCAAGTTGGTTCCAGGCCACAAATCTCTTCTTGTCTCCTACTCATAAAAAAAATTTGTACAACTACCATACATTGTCACAACTGAATCACATTAGAATATTTTTGCCTAAATTATATAAAACTTGTCTTCAACTATTCCTGTATCTGAAGTATACATATATGAAGTATCTAAAGAATGTTACTTCAAAACTGCTTCAAGGTATCTGAAAAATGCATTGAATTAGTTGTATTCTAAAAAAAATGAAATATGAAAAAATGTTTTCAACTGTTTATATTTACATAAGTTTTGGCCATTGGAAGTTACAAAAAAAGGAAAATACATAAAATTTAACAATGAACTTGAAAATTGAAAAGGTACCAATAAAAAGTAAAAGCCAATAGTATTAAATAGCAATAAACAAATGTGTCTTATGCTGAGAATGCTCCTCACCTGGTATCTTAGAACACCTACTAATATCTCTGTATTAGCAAGTTTATATTTATTCACTAATGCATGACATGTCGTTATTTTTCAAAATACATATTCACAAAGAATAAAGGCAATTTAGTAACGCAAAGTATTCTAACATAAATAATGCAAAGAAAAGTAAATAACATTAATAAAGCGTAATTAATGCAAAGTAAAACTTATTATTAAGACAGTAGAAAAAACATAATTTGCCTATTCATGTATGCATGTGAGACAAACACTAAACCTATGTATATAAAGCTAGAGAGATTATGATCAAGCATTTTTATAAACAAACTGTAACATTAAATTACAAGATGTAACATTTAGAATGCTGTAAATCATTTTACTGCAAAAAGATAAAACTGGCTATAAAGATTTGATGTGTTTGTAGTTTTAAGGCAGGTAATAAGAAAACACTGCTTTTTCAGTGTGTGATTCTAACATTAACATTAAGCAGCTCTACTATACCATGGGATTTTGATGGTAATTGGAACACCCTACCAGAACCCACACTGCTCAGTGCTCCAAAATGAATGGCTGAACTGGATAAATGTCAGGAGCTTAAGGTATCTGTTTTCAATCTTCATAATTAGTGACAAGGCATGAATTGAATACTTAAAGGAGTGAAAACATTCCTAGACTGAGTCTTAGTATGCAAAAATCATCCTACTGAATTATCTTTTTGGCTGGCAGCACAAAATGTGTGATCTGGCAAGTGGTATGGATCCAGCCCAGCCTACCTGAGTGCATTAACTCCTGTGATGTCATAGGAATGGAATTACAATATTTTATAACGGCTCTGAAGATAATGTATCTCAGCTATTTTATGAACAGGATGCAGAAAGGAACAAAACTGAGCTCAGGGTGCTGTTAGTTGCAGAAAAGCTTTTCTCAGAATAGATTTTGCAGAACAATTAATTGAGGACACAGATTAATTTTACAACTGTTGTATCCTTCATGTTTTCTGAAACAATAATTACATATGGTACTGTATCCCACTCCATTTTGATGGATGTTTGTAGAACACCTTGCATTTCCTGTACAACATGGTTTGATAATGAAACCAGCAATCAATGAAAATGTATTGCACCATGAACAGTTCACTTACAGTTCTTGATGGATACCCTAAACTTTGTTTAACCTTGAAAACAAATGCAAAGCTAGTTGTTGGCATAATTCCTCCCAAATAAATATAAAATCAAGCAAATCAAAACAAAAGCCTTCAGGAATTCTATGGGACTAAATTTGCTAAAGTCTGTGGATAAGCAGTCCTGATAAAAGCCTGAGAGAATGCCGGTTAAATGTGTCAGCTAAAAGCTATCCCTTTTTGTTTATGAGTTCAGCTACTTCAAAAAAATCCATATAAAAATACTACCTTCCAATATCTGTTCCCTACTTCCAAGTTCCCACTGTCACTATGAGACACATCCTGCAAATTCTCCCACTTGCCTTGGTATTAATCTGGCTCAACTGCCTTCCATAATGCCAGTAAAGGAGTGATAGGTCTTTCCAAAATTTGCTGAGAGTGTTACCGAAGCAAAGTACCTGACAAATCCTACACTGCTAAAAGGTACTGTAACACTCCATATATTTCATTTTGGTATCATGTTTCATGGAAAACAGAGACTACACCATAAACTTTCACTTTTGTCATCTTTTCTTGCACATTACAAAGCAAGAAACATAACTCCTTCTGCAAGTCAGAATAATTTTATCCATTTATAATGCTAACTTTGTTACAACAAGTGTTTGGAAAACAATCTATTTCTGTAAGAAAAAAAAAAAAAATTCTATACTTTTGTACTGTTTGTGAAGAGGTGTTCATATCTAGTAGCAGGAATGCCAAGATTTCACCCCTTGTTTTAACTGAACGTAATTAATTTGACTTTCCTCTCAAATTAAACCTCATAGGTTGCAACTGCCTATCTTGAAGATGACATACTGCCATCAAACATTTGTTTTTTACTGGTTGCCATGGAAATGAAGTGGAAAGTTCATTCTATAGTCCCTTCCATTTGTTCCCTTTGTTCTATTTTAATAGGAAAATCGGTTATCACAAGCAATTTATGAGCTATTTTTCTTTCAGATGGTCACAGAAAAACTCTATCAGTCACTTGCTACTTCCCTATTTCATTATGTTTCATCTGCTTACCTCAGACAATATAGATGTTATACCCAGGACTATTCTTAAATGCCTTTATCAGAGTTCTGCTTATTTTCATGGCCCAGATATAAAAATTAAACCAGCCTAATAATCACACATACGCCCTCACACTGTGTTCTCCTGCTAACTCAGAACTCTCTATACTTTCCTTTCTTCCTACCCACTGAAACTTCTAAAAAGAACTTACTATCCTGCCTTTAACATAGCATGCAACATAGCATTCATTTCTGACTTCCTGTAAAGTAACCAACAACTGCTAGTGTCAGTCTGGGCAAGTACACCCATGGACTCCTCTCTTAATGGAAAGAAAACAGTTTTACGCTTTCAGCACAACAGAGAGAAAAGAAAAAACAGGCTAATAATTGCATAATTGCCTTTGTTTTCTGAAGAACAACGGGTAGTCCTGTAAGAGCTATGACAAAAACAGACACATAAATGATTTCATGAGCTGGGGAAGAGCTTGATCAGAATTCTTTTCCTTTAACCTGTCAGTTTACTGAAAACTTGAAGGATGTGCAAGACATTAGTCAAAATAACAGGAGGTAAAACTTGTGGAAGCATTAAGTTCAACACTAAGCTCAGAAAGATATTTCACAAGCAGCTTCCAAAGAAAGAATATATTGACTAACAAGAGCCGAATATCACTTTGAAGTACTGGGAAATGGCACATATACACACAAAAGCCTCTCATCATCAAGACAGATGCATCAAAACAGTGAAACAACAAACATATAACATGATTTAGGGAAATTTATGATCTTTTCTAACTGATCACAGAATATGGAGAAAGAAAGTATGGTTAGCATACTTATACCCAAATTATTTTCAAATGCCTTAAATTCATACGTCAAATACAGCAGCAGACTAATAATACAGCATTCAGCATCACATTTCACTCTGGGGTACAATTCTAGTCCTGTGGAGAAACCTGACAAGACCTGACCTGCAGAGATACAGTGTAATCCTACAGTTGTGCTTCCAGCTGGGATTTGGACAAACTCTCTGTTTCAGAAGAGACTATTATCCCTATGCAGGGCAATTAAGCTGTCCATCCCTGCAATTTTGCTGCTTCTTTAGGAGCAGATGTGTAAGACAAGTAAATAATTTCAGTAGATTCCAATTCCCTTCAGTTGCAGACTAAATTTTATTGTAGTTATTCACACGGTCTCCATTTTCTCAGCATCAGAGTACCTTTTAAATCAGAAAGCTGAATACAAAATTTATAGCACCTCAGCTTATTTGAGCATCTTCTCTTTTATCAAGCAGGCTAAAAACAATACAGAGCATGTAACCGCATGGTTCCTTCTCTGCTTGCTGTATCTGTAAGTGTACAGAGAACAGAAAATAGACTGAATTATTATCTGAGCTGGAATAAATTACTTGCTCCATATAGCAAAAGAAGAGCAGGTGTTCTTTTTGGAGCAGCGCAGCATGCTCTGGTGTGAGCTTAATAAGTTAAACGGACTCTACTGAGACTGACTGAAGATTTCAGTGGCAACACACCTACTACCAAGAACTCTGTTTATCTTAAATTCCCCAAGTACTTGTATCATGTTTGTCAAGGCTATTTAATTTAAAATCAGCTCTTCAGGAACCAGAACCACAAGCAGTAAAAATCTATAACTACATGGGCAGCAGCAAAGTTACACGGCTACCAGCTTAGAATGTAGAAATCAAAATCATAATAAAAGGTTTAAAAACATATTTGACCATACCGCTGTTGCTACTTCTTTAGCAAGAAGAAAAATGTGGAGCAATACAGACATTTGCTCAACAAATGGACTCATGGAAAGCCATGTTACTACAGTAAACTTGATAGAAAATGAATAAATTCTGCCAAATGGTTTCTACCAAAAACTCATTATTCCTCATACAGCAGATGATCTCAACTGCAGAGGTTACTGCACCTTGCACAATGCAGTACACTCTTAATGCATAATGACAAGCCCTAACAGAATGCAACAGCAGAAAGTTATGAATGAAAGTATCTTTAATCATTTATTTCAAAAAAGCTGAATATTTTCACTGTTTATACTCTGACAAAAATACTCAGCACAATTTTGATTATATTTTTCATTGATCTACAATTTTTTCAATGTACTTTTAAAAGCTGTGTGAATAAATTTGTACTCTTCCTCACACATACATAAATGTTATTTTACCACATTGAACATTTACACAGTCATTCCAGATTCCGCTGTTGAAGGCTCAAATGAACACGTGAATAACCCCTTATTGATGTAAATACTGCTTATCCCAGAATACAGTTGGACTCAGTTTGCTGACCCTATTCATAACACTGAAACTTCAAACAGAACTTCCATAGACAATTTTAATTTGCTTATTACATAGATTTTTAACTGCATTTTCTTCTCTGTGAGTTCTAAGAGGGGATAAAGAAACAGATTTCTTTCCATGATAACTTATTAAAATGTCTGGGCTACAAGTTTATATTTATTCAAAATAAGGAAGAAAATTATTCTAGCTCCTATACTGGGGCTACCGATTACATCCTCATCTTAGGAGATGAAATGCACTTTCCACTGCAAACAACTGAAACAAGTAGTGCCATATCAAAGCTTTTAAATGCTTTTAATGTTTGCTTGTTTATTTTAGACTTTTACAGATCACTTCATAAACATGAAGAAGTAAATGTTTTCTTATTCCTACTTTTAGAAGAGTGAAAAGGTTTCAAGTGCTATCATCAAGCCTTCTGTTTTACAGTATCTGATATAGTTGCAAACAGTAAACATACTGTGAACAATATAAACTTAACAGCTTTAAGTGGTCTTTGGTAACAACATTAAACCTGAAGATAAATTTCCATTGTAGTATACAACAATAGCCTAACACCTTCTAAGTACGCATCAGTTCCTTACCAGCAGACAAGAGAGCTTCTGAGGGATGTCTTACCAAATAGCTCAACTAGTATTTGCTTTACTGGGATAAGAAATGGAATTAACAGTTGCACTGAGTGTGCCCAGTGTGGGTGTCTTCAGTGCTGTACAAATATAACAGTGACAAAAGAGTAAACAGAAGCACTTACTATACTGCATTTTATATATACATTTTGCATTAGATGATGCACTGTTGTGAAATTTTAAGACCGCATCAATAAATACAACATCTGTGACATACAGGCACTGTTAGACACCGAAGGCACTGTTAAATATTCTTGGTACTAGCATATTTCTCAGTGATTCTCAAGTCACAAAAAGTTATCAGAGATCAAAAAAGACAAGTCAAAAAGATAGTCAGCCGATACCTCTGTTCTACCTGTCCTAAAATTCAGTGAAAACACACAATGAATTAACAAAAAATGAAACTAATGATTTCCTAAGTAATTACTTCCTCCTAAGTAATGATTTCCTCTAAAAACTTATACTTTTCAAAAAGGCATCACACAGTTGATAGCCACTTACATTATCAAGACTTCAGTTGTGTTTTCCCTTTTCTCCCAAACGCATTTTTTACTAGATGCTTTTGAAAAGAGTATCATTTCTTGAGTAGGAAGCACAATATTTTCATGCAGCATTAACTTGCCATTACAAAGAAACACCTTTCACGTTTCATAAACAGAGGCTTTTTCCTTAACAAATACATAACATAGTTAACTATCTTCAAATATTTCATCTAGAGAGATTATTAATAAGTAACTATAATCCCTATAATCTAGGGATGAAAATAAAGTTTGTAGTTTTTACTTTATTTTGGCACTCAGTTTTAGAGAGCATACAGAAGAAAACAGGCCAAATTAAATCCCCCAAAGCGTATTTATTTTTATCTATGTTAGCTCAGGATGGGTCCGTCTACATATAATGCAGTAGCGTTGTTATCAGAGGTCAGACAAAAAAAATATTTCACAGTCAAGCTGCATAATTTGTTGCCATTTTGAGCACTACAAAACACCATAATACTCAAATACATACAAGAAATGCATTTAGCACAGTACCTGCAAATAAGTTTAATAGTTTATATAAATTGCACTCAAGAAGGAAGAAAAAAAAAATAAAAAATAGTTAACCAGCTCACCAAGGCATAGGAATCAACAGTGTTATAGTTCTTTGATAAAATAAACAGTTTATAATCCCTTTATTAATTTGCAGCTTTATGTTGATAGCAGAGTACAGACGGTCTATCAGAGATACCTTACATTCATTGGCTTGAGAAATAATACTTTTTATTTAGACTATTTGAATAACCAAGGTTAATACTTTTGGTTAGAACGGATGATCCAACAATAGCTATTGAAACAATACTATCAAAAGCTAGAATGCTTTACCAAATGATTTACAGGACTAAACCTCCCCCCTCCATATGGAACCAACATGCACTGATCAGGTTTACAAAAGAAAGCAGAAAATTCTGAATAACTAGTATTGATCTTGACAAGGTATCATTTTGCAAAGCAAAAGTTGAAGGTACTCCACTAACATCCTGAAGAAAAACAACTCTCAAAACATGTGAGTAAAATACAGAGTAACAAGGCCATATTTTATTCAAAGTTTCAGTTCACTTAATATCACAGAACACTTATGACTGAAGTAGCAATTGTTGTTAAGCACAGTGAAATTCAAGAAGGAAATTTTTTACATACTTGAATACAGAATATACATCATTCTCTTTCTTCCTTACACTGAGTAACAGCTTATTCAAAGTACATCAGAATCACCACCAACTAGCTATTCACTGAAAAGCTTAAATTTTCACCATGGTTTCCTGAGTCTCTAAGTACAAGATTAACAAACAGTCATGAAGTTTACATTTAACAAACTTTAAACTCAGTCACTAGTGAGGAAGACAGAAAGAAAACACTGGGTATGTTGTATAAATGAAATGGCATAGAGTGAGAGGTAGAAAGTTCAACAATTGTTAAATGATCCCAGATCTTCAATACTATTTCCAAAAGACAAGTAGCAAAGCTCGGTTTCGTGACATTATTGTACCAGAATACTGAAAAATACTTTATGTTATGCCAGCAGCTATCTCAAATCCGTGCAAGACAAGTCATAGCAACAGGCTACAGTCTAAAGACATGGTCTGGGGAGGGAGACATGGAGATAGGACAGCCCTGCTCTGTCTTAAACTCTCCTGTTCACTACAGAAGTTTTGACTGCAAACCTGTTTATGGTGAACACTGACAATGATCCTTAAAAATCTAGTAGATATAAAAGGATGCCTGGAGAGGCTTTGAGACTTTAACACTTTAGACCTTCTGGACAAGTGCTCTCACAGACCAAGGACCACCCCATTCAGCAGAGCAATGTCAAAAACCAGACTGGTGACTTTCTCCCTCCCCTGCCCCCCCACTCCATTTCTCACTTTCCTTTCTTCCAGATAAAGTTGTTAAGTAAGGCAAGGCTTTTTTTTTTTTTTTTTCTTTTTTTTTTTTTTTTTTTAATGAATTTGCATTGTTTAGCTGCAAAGCTTAGGTGCATAAAACTGTAAGAGTTCCAATACTTCTAATTGTAGTACAGAGATCCTAATAAAACTTCTAAATGCCGATGTTATCAATTAATAAATATATAAATCCAATCTTTGCAAATACACACATACAAATTCTATCGTGCTAGTTTATTTCTCATCCTACATCCAGAGTGAGTTTGTTGTCAGAGCTTGATTCTTGGATCCGTCTTTCTTTACTTGCTATCTTGTTTGTGAATTGCACTTTCCAAGTGTGCATAATCCTATACCTTCTACTTAAACATAATCTGTCACTCCCACGTTGAACAAACTAATAACACCAAGTTACTTTCAAGGTTTGGGTCACTTGTGTTTGGACTTCAGTAAGACTCTATGAGACAAAGACTTCCACTAATACATTCTGGTAATAGTTGTGCGTAATGCATGCTACCAGGACATCATGAAGTCACTCGACTATGTAAAGATGATATATTTGCAGATAACCACACTGAACAACAGCTGCAGAAGCATCATCTTTTGTTTGCATCTAAGAATAATTTTAAATTTTCCAAGTAATTAATCCCAAAAGAATGTGTTATAAATAATGGTTTGACAGTAAAATGGCATTCTATATGATAAAAATAATGATCTCATGACATTATTTTCTATAAGCTCCTAATATCCTTATTTTAACTGTCCATAAATTGACATCCTCCTGACAGGTTCTTCCTCCTACATCTACATTCCCAACTATCACTCTCTTCACCTGTATTCAAAGATTAAAGCAATTCTACTCATTAAATACTGAGATTCTTTCTGCACTTGTAGAATATATTCTTACCATGTTCTCATACAGGAAGGTTCTACACACAGATAATTATCACATTTCCCACATGCATGCACAGCATAACAAAACAACAAAATAATCATAAAAATCCTCCAGAAGTTTTATTAAAGATTGAAAACAACAACAACAAAAAAAAACTGTTTTGAGATTTAATAATGATTCAGAAATAGCTTCATTACTTCGGTGATGCATACTGGCACAGTACTGAATAGCGCAAAGTCCAGAAATGAGTCAGAAAATAACTTCCTTGCACAAAGCTTTCCACTGGGATGTTTGCAAAAACTGAATTATTATCTAGTACGCAAGAATTTAACTATTCACATATTTACAATAAAAGCAACAAAAGTGCATTTTAAAAGTTCTTTAAACTGTAAGCCATTTTAATTTCAGAGTCTACCTACTATCAGTTTTGATATAATCAGCACCTTATTTCCTAACAGCCCTAAAAAGAAATGCACGCCATAACAGTATAAGCTCAGAAATAAACAATTTTATCATATAAACAAAGTCAAAATAACTCAAGTACTTTCCTCACTGTGGGATAGCTAGTAGAAGGTGTTATCACACAGCAGTCTTTCCCTTAGAAACAGTACTTATTTTTGCAAAATTTATAGAAAACTTTGTATCTTTGGGACTTCTAACCATCTGTGGAAATTGGCAAGAGATGGCCAACGGTTAAAAAACTTGTTAGTTGTGGAGGAGAGCAGGATAACACATACACACACAGACAGTATGTATTATTAGACTGAGTTCCTTTACTTCACATTCAGAAGCAGTGTACTTATGTTAGAGATATTTAAATAGACATCCTGGATTGCCTTTACAGTGCCTAAAGTTCTAAATGCATCTCACCAGAATGAAACCCAGAATATTTTATACATCATGTATGAATACTAAATACAAAACTAAACTTTAGAATATTAAATCTAAGACATGAGAAAGGTATTCTTCTAGTTGAAATTTTAAAGGAAGCATGTGTTTATAGCATTCCTTTTCCTAGTTTGGAACTTACTAAAACAATATAACTTCAAACTTCTTAAGGAATATTTTCAGACTTCTGGAAGAATGCATAAAACCAGATAGTGTTCTGAATTTCCTCTACATAGGATATGTCAATAATTTTGTATTTGTTCATTCTAAATGTCATTGTGTCCAAATTGAACCTGAAGATGCACTGACTCTTTCAGAAATGAGACTGAGAATTGCTAGTACCGAAAACAGTCTGTTACCTTTCCAGTGAAAGATCTCATCATGACATTTATTATGCTCAAACTGCTTCTAATAAACAACATTTTGAACTGGGCCATCCAGAAAACACATATGCAAGTCATTGCCAAGGAAGAAGTTCCACATTGGATGTTAAAAGTTTCTCCATTCCAGACGACTTGATCAAGAAATGTCTCATTTCATGGTGTGGAATCACACAATATTCAACATAAATATTTATAGGACAAATTCTACTGTTTTTAACTGCCAGGACAAATATAAGATCACAGTGTAAAGGGATTAACATTCAGGTTTTTTGCAACAATGAAATACAATAACATGTCACGTGCAGATATTATTGACAGCACAATTTTTATATTAAGAGAGCAAACAATAATTAGAAAGGGATTACTTAAAAGTTGTGAAGGATTTCAGGATTTTAAGAACATAAGTTACTTCCCATAATTCAAATGTGTGTAATTATGAGCAACATAGCAACTTTTATTATCCAACTATTCAGTTTAGGCATATTATCCAAAATACTGGGCTTAATTAGTATTTGGAAGGATATTAAACCTTTCCTTTTGAAATGCCAATTTGATAGTAATTTCTATTCGCTCTCAGTGAGGTATTGCTCTTTGTAATAAACTCAGTACAGAGTCATATCTAAAAACCTTGTAGAAACAGCAACTAATGCAGAGTTCACTTAATAAACACTCTAAATCATTTCAATGTTGCTTTCACATTTTCTGCATCTGAAAACCTATGTAATTTGAAGTCCTTGTTTGTCAGAGAGTCTTCTTGCATCTTTTTTATACAACTGTATTTGTCATGATCATAAACTTTTCAGATGAAAAAAAACCTCATCTGTGAGAAAAATAACATGATATTCCATGTGAAAAATCTCCTGAAAATCACTTCCTTCCCAGACTTGGTCACTAACAAGGAAACAAATAAAAAGCTCTTTCCCAAAGCATAACAGACAGAGAATGAAGAAGAGCACCTTTGAAAGAGTGAAAATTAAGTATTTTCATTAAGATATACTCTGCTGTCTACTCCCCAGTAGTGTCTCTGTTCTATACAATAATGCATATCTTTCAAAACAAACGTGGTATTTTTTCGTAATTCACTCAACTTTCAAGTCTGTCCCTCAGTTGTTACACAGAGGCAACAAAATGAGGAACCATTTTGCACCAACTATAAACAAGACAATTAAATTTGCACCATCACCTCAGCCAATTCTTTCTTCTGAGTACTACAAAGACTTGCAATCTTCAGCCTGAATATAAAATCTTTCATAGAAGACACTTTTTTCATCCTCCCAGCCCTCATTAGATGATCAAAAGAAAGCTGATTTATGTCTCTTCCTTTCTTTTCACTTACAATTTCCCTCACCTCTACTCTTTCTCTTCAACTGAGTAGCCTTACACTCAACCTCCATCTTAATATCTGTCTAAAGCCAACATCTGTTACCCAGTTACTGAATTTCCAAATAAATCTCTCTGAACTTTATCTCATGCTCTCTACAATTTCTCTATAAACATTACTATATTTTCCAGTATAAATCCCTCCTTCATTTCCATGATAAAAATGTAATGCTTAAGGATTGTACTGACAAACATGTTCCATTTTTTGTTACTCATAACTCTGTCGACAATATCTGCTGTCCACAGAAACCATGCTGTTGATTTGGTCTCACTTATAAATATTATAACAAACTCAAGAGAATTAGAATTTTGACTTTTTGGGGGCTGTGTGCTAAAAAAACTGACAATAATATCAAAATAAAATGAAAGTATCCAAAAGATTTTTACTTTATTATTTTTTAGATTATATTTTATTTTCATTTGAAAAGAAAGCTAATGAAGGTCTCAGTACAGCACACAGAAATAAAAATATAAAGAAAAAAATCACTTGTAAGCCTTTCTCTAGGTCATTTTATGAAGTTGCAGGTTCTGAAAGATTGTATTAGCAGTACTATGGCTGTTTATGAATAGTAATACCATCAGCCATTCAGTAATTTTAATACTCAGGGTGCAAGACCAAATTACTGCAAACTTACTAGCAATCTGGAATGAATCCACCATGAACCGCATCTCACAAGTTCATAATAGAAAACCTTCTGGAAAGGAGCTCTGCAGAGAAGGACCTGGGATCCTGGTGGATGACACACTAGCCATGAGCCAGCAGTATGCCCTGGTGACCAATGGGATCCTGAGGTGTACTAGAAAGAGTGTGGCCAGCAGGTCAAGGGAGGTGAACCTATCCCTCTACTCTGCCCTGGTGAGTCCTCACCTGGAGTACTGTGTCCAGTTCTGGGCTCCTCAGTACAAACAAGAGGAAGATCACCTGGAAGGAGTCCAGCAGAGGGCCACAAAGATGATAAAGGGCCTGGAGCACCTCTCTTACAAGGAAAGGCTGAGCAACCTGTGTCTGTTTAGCCTTGAGAAAAGGAGACTGAGAGGGGATCTGATCAATGTCTATAAATACCTAAGGTGCAGGAAGCAAAGGGCATGCTCTTCTCAGCAATGTGTGACAATAGGAGAAGGGGAAATTGCTGCAAATCCACACCAATGTGCATAAGAACTTCCTCACAGGGAGGTTGATGGATCACTGGAACAGGCTACTCAGAATTGTTGTGGCATCTCCTTACCTGGAGACATTTGAGACTGCCTGGATGCCTACTTATGCAACCTGCTGCAGGGAGCCTGCTTTGACAAGGAGACTAGATTAGATAATACCTAGAGGTCCCTCCAGCCCCTACCATTCTGGGATTCCATGGTTCTGTGAAAACATATTTTTCTTAACTCTATTAAAACATATTTACTGAGTAATGTACTCCACAGCATGAAAAACTTAACTGACTGAACGGATTCAAATGTGTTAAAATGTTTCCAGCTTTATAAATTCCAAAGTAAGTCTACTGAAAAAGGAATGCTAAAAACCCACAGCATCACAATCACTGTAATATGAAAGCATAACACAGAAGCACTGATGGAGTCTGCAGAAGGTATATTTGAATTCCCTCTAGATGGCCAACAGCATGTCTTTGTGGCCCTTCTCTGAACTCACCAGCAGGTCAAAACTCAGCACTGGTGAGGCCACATGTTGAGAGAGCTGGATTTAGTTCTGGGCTCTCCAGAACAGGAGAGATAGGGAGATACTAAATAGAATCCAAAGATGGGCCACAAATATATTAAAGGGATAGAACTATCTATAAAAGAAATAGAAGCTGAGACCTAGCATGGAGATGAGAAAGCTCAAGGAAGGGGGATCTTATTAATGTGCATAAACACCTCAAGAGAGGCAATGAAGGAAACTCAGGCTCTTCTGACTGACACTCAACAACAGAACAAAAGGCAGTAGACACAAAGTGAAACATGGGAAATGCCAAATGGACACATGAAATAACTTCTTGATTGTGAGGGTGGAACTGGATACCCAGTGAGGTTACACAGATTCCACCTGTGGATTTACGCCAAACCCCTGGCAGTGGGCTTCAAGTAGGTGATCTGCAGAGGTCCCACCAACCCAAACCACTCAACGATTCTATTTTTCTATTTCCAGGCGGCCACACACACAACAACACACAATTATACTGAAACAGCAAATTAAGCTAAAAAGAGCTATAACACAGCAATTCCAAGAAAGATTTTTTTTTTAATTCTATCAATACATTGGCCAGACTCATGTATTATGGCATGTAGGTGGTGATATCATAATTGAATATATGTAAAAGATAACAATGGCCATGAAACAAAAGGTGAAAAATATATCCATTTCTTATGGGTAAGCTCACTATTGGAGAAAGTACAGATAGAGTATATGCATGAAATTTTTTTTAGAGGTTTCTTCTATCCCTACCACCCCTTTACATGCTTCCATGTAACATTGAGCCAGTGTTTAGAAATACATAGTAAAGAAAAGAAAAAGTTTCTTTAGTCTTATGAAAATCAAGAGGAGGTTTCTTAGTTTCATTGGCACTTGTCAGAAGTATTCCAGGCTTCACAGATAAGGTTTTAGAAGTGTACATCTGCACAATACATAACTGCACAACAGATAAAGAAAACATGAACAGCTCCTCACACTGAGCTCTAAGTAATGAATTAGTTCATGCCTTTAATATAATTACCTCCTCATACATTACAGAGCAGTTGTACTGAGACTGATAAGTACTACCCCAGACTTTAAAAAAATAAAAATAAAAAAAAAAAAAAAAATTCACTCTGATCAGCCTCACCCTTCAGAAGAGAAACATTAATAAGGAAAAATGTAGAACTTATAGCATCAAGGAACCCATAAATTTTAGAGTCCAACTTCAAACCCTCCCTGTAGGTTCCACCAGCTCCTACATTTCAAATTCACACTTGCAGCTGTTCTCATGCCTCTCTAGAAGACTTAGTTTACATTTTTATCATGTGAATGTAAAATCTGATTTACAGCTTGGGCAGCAAGGGTAAGTAATATAACAAAGGAACATACTATGTCAAATGGAGCAGTGAATATGGTCCGAATTGTGGCTGGATATGTTTTTTTTGTTTTTGACTAAACAAACATCCTATTTAACATAAATATTGCCTATAAAACAGCAATTTTACAGATTAAATTCTATGCAGTTATTGACATAATTTAACACTACCTCTTATTACTGTACCAAGCAAAAACAGCCAAGAGGTTCAGAAGTTGATTTAAGATTCCATGCAAGTTTTACACGGTTGAGCTGCATAAATCAACACACCCCAGACTTTTCTGAATATGGACATACCCATTTTCAATTACAGTTTTACTAGTCCGAAGGGACAAGAAAATTCCACAAAATTTCCACAACTAACACTTTCAAGCATGTGAATCTATAATAAAAGCTTTATGTTGTAACAATTTTATTATAAAGTCACTTCAAAGTGAACAGTTTCTTCTCTCAGGGAAAAGAAATTCATCAAGTGAAACAGACAACTTGCTTAGGTTACCATTTATAGGTATACTTGCCCAAGTGGACACTTGTTGAGTTATCGCAGTGGGGAAAGTTCAGTATTTGTTTTCTGATCCTAAATGTATACAGAAATACTGCATCTCAGACACCATATTGTGGTAAGAACAAAGGATAACACGTAATGTCAACACCTTTCCGTATGGTATTTGCCAGAAAAAGACTTGCTTTTTATATATATATGGAAAAATATACACAGACTAGACTGTTCTTCAGCAGTGGCAATCAACAGGCTGAAAAAAGCTACATGCTTTACAGGTCTTTCATCATAATTACTGAAAGACCTAGCTGACAATATATAAAATAATAAGGCAATAAAGTAAATAAAAACTGTATCAATGAAAGGAGTTAAGGCATACAAGAAATGAGCTTAAGATACCAAAATGTGTAAATAAACATGCAACCGTTAACTGGGATGACTGTTTGATACATTACTATCTTTTTATACAGGTTAGCTTCAAAGCACAAAACTCAAAACTTACTTTGAACTTCAGAAACTACTTTTTTAATATCAGATGTAATAATGTGAAAACACCTAGCAATTAAAGCACACATGAAATACAAAACCAGAAATAGATATTCGCAACAAGTTTCAAACATAGAAACAAATCATTACGCTTTTGAGAACGTGTAACCATGATTCCAGTATCTTTTGTAGTCTACCTAACAACACACCAGCAAATGATAATAAAAAGGCAACAAATCAAATTTACATGGATATCCCTTCCAAACCTCACCTAGTAAATTATCTCATGACACAGAATGCTTCTCATTCTTCAGAAATGGGGGTAAGATGCAACTTGAAACATGTTCCTGTGACCGTACAGTATGAACTAGATGGCTGAAATCCTTAAGAACGCTTATTTATAACTTACATTTAAGCAGAGTTAGAAAACATCATAAACCACAGCCATTCACAGCAGTAAATATCAAACATCTAAACAACTTCATTATGTAAATGAAGACTGCTTTTCTTTCCATATCAGGGTTAATTTATCTGACAGAATAAATCCATACAATGAACAAACAGCGCATAAGATTACAGAAGTGCTGGCATACGCTACTGAATTGTATCACAGCAGTGTGAAAACAACAGCTGAGAGTGCTGGGCTGGGTCCCTGATGCCTATCACTCAGAGTCATCTGAAATAGACCTATCAGTTTTTCACTTTAGCTTTGTACCCATCAGGTTTGTCTTTCTTTTCACAAAATTAAAATAACCAATGGGAATGTCCACAGCCAACATCACTCAAACAAACCTTAATTAAATGTAAGCTAAGGTCTTTCAATTGAATAGTTAAATGCCTAGAAAATAGAACACAATCAGGTAAGAATCTGTCTACAGAGCACAGCTTCATTATGGAAGTTAATATTTAATAGATAAGCAACAGACATATTTGATCAAAAAGTATTAATATAATTTTCTGTTAAAAAAAAAAAAACAAAACTAAAGCTGAAATAACGTGATATCTTCCATTTATATCAATTAGTTACAAACACATGACTTGATGAGGACTCACCAATGTTAGTTTTAATTACATCAGAAAACAATCCAGCATTTATGCTACAGTCTTTGAACACACTCTGTCCCCAGAGATACTCAAGGCCAGGTTGGATAGGGCACTGGGAAGCCTCATCTAGACGGTGACTGGAGTAGAAACTGGGCAAAAGGGTGCTAGAGCTGCACAGTCTTTAAAGTATCTTCCAACTCAAGCTGTTCTATGATTCTATGTTTCCAAGCATAACAAGAGCTTTTGTAAAATAAATAAATAAATAAAAATAAATAAAGAAAAACCCACAATAGTACACGGGTTCTAGATTTGATTTCTTTTTCCTATACAAAGGCAAATAAAGTGAAACACTTTCTATATATTTCCAGTTCAAATTTTAACCACTTGAAGCAATCAAAACAGGCAACGCTTCAGAACACCAGTGAGCCACTAAAAGAAAGCCAAGAGATCTAATTTTGTGCCTGTATCAGAAAATAGCTTTTATAACACCAGTCTTGCATTAGAATGTGATGCCAAAGGTTTACTCCTTAGGAAATGGGTCATTTTTTTCAGTTATGATTCAACAATACAAAACAAAGCCAGATGGAAACTGTACCCAGTTCCTGAGAAAATTACTGAGCTTCATTAGCAACAGAAATAATTCTACGCTTGCATAAGATTGTTTCTTTGCTGTTGCTTGAACACTGAGAACAATTTTCTTTATTTGATTAGTTACTGTAACAAATACAGCACAATATGATTAACAGCATAATCCAATGGTTTTTTGTTTTTTTTTTTTTTCTTTTTTTTTTTTCTTTTTTTTTTTTTTTTTAATTCTTGTTCTTCACCCAGTATCATATTTCTGGAATGTGGGGAATTTTAATTTCCTTTAGTGCTAGACTTGAGAAATAATTGTTATTTTTTCCCTTCAAAATATCCTGCATCCCTAGGATATCAAAATACACCCCACACAAATTAACACTGGTTCAAGTGATGGCAGAATGCATTACACTGGTCCTAGCCCTCTCTGACCAAATAATGACATCTGAGAAATTTGTACTTGTTTAATTACTGGAAGCTTTTACATAAATGTAAAAAGCTAACTCTCAGTTTCAAATATTTAGACATGCTGCTGGGTGTTTTGCCACATACCACTGCATTTTTGCATCAGTTGAAAGCATGTTTTTTCCTCTGCTAATATTTGTATACAAGCTCCGAAACCAATGCACAAGAAGTATTTTACCTTTGAAAACTGTATAAAATGTTGGAAATCCCTACTTGTGTTAACATGCAATTGCTCTGAGCCCAAGACAAATCTCTCACTAAATATTTTTTTTTAATTGTCCTTGTTTATACTTTTTTTAATTCAAGAATACCCAAAGCTGTGATACATACAAAAAACACCTCAAACAAAACCAGTTAACTTAAGAGATTGTAAAAAATGCCCTTGTAAAAGTAAAAAAATGTTTACCCTCTCTAAAACAAGGCTGGATCTGAACTACAGCCAGCTGACTTGCTTCAGGCTCTTGCTATAAGCTAGGCTGAACTCCTTAGAGAACACCCTGACATGGTGTAGCACTGCTAATTCCCACAGCCAAACTGCACTTTGGAGTCAGGCTCAGGAGATCTAATTTCTTACACTCATGAACTCTTGAAAGAGTTGTTAACCTAACGGAAGACACTTTCGGTATCTTGACGTTTTTTCACTCTTTGGTATTACTTTAAGCACTGCTTCCCCTCTTTGGATGTTGCTTTGTCAGACAAGACTAGCCTACAATAGTAATTGGGCACCTCAGGACTCAGAATAATAAAAAAAGAAAAAAGCCTTCAAAAGATATAATGACAAAAAGATCTCCCTGGAAAATAATCCAAGATTTTCACGTTATATTTTTTCCACAAGTTTTAGTTGCTAAATCACCTACAGCTTAAAACTCATCAATCTGAGAAGAAAACATGACCTTCCACTCTGTGTGACTGTTATCTTCATTATGCTTTGTGAATATTTCTATAGATTTAACAACTGAACCTTCCCATTTCATGTCAAATATGTTGCAGGTATTCTAAGGAAAGAAGCAAACAGCATTGAATCTTACTCAATTTTCTTTTTCTTCTTTCAGCCTTTGCCACCTACACAGCAGCAGGTTACTTGATTCTGATTCTTGGAGCATTACAAACCTGGCTGTCCCACCAATGGAATGCAATCACTCACATTATAGTAAGTTAAATACCTGTGAAAGCACAGATCAGCACACCAATCATAGTCCCTTTGAAATCATCAGCAGGGCTCCAACACAAGGTAAGCACGATCAGTGTCCACCTTCAGATTTTCTTTAAAAAATTTCCATTGGGAAACTTCATGTGAGGTGTATATTAAGCTTCCTGTGATTAAAGTGACTGCAAAACATTTATGTTATGAAAAGCTGCAAACTAAGTGTAAACAAGCAATGCTGTAGCCAAATAAAGTAGCTAAGATGCAGAATTGGTCTGCTCCAGTAAAGTAGTCTGCTACAATTTTGAGTTCCAACCAATTTCCAGTATTCATTGAAAAAATTATTGAAAGTAGAACAGTCACTAAAAACAGTTCAGCATGTAGGCCATAACCCTATTTTTCCTTACATAACTAGACTGTACATTGAGCTATAAACCCACCTTTATTCCTCCAAGCCTACCCAGACACAGAATCATAGAATCACAGAAAGGCCTGGGTTGATGAGGACCACAATGATCATGTAGTTTCAACCCCACAGCTATGTGCAGGGTTGCCAACCACCAGACTAGGCTACCCAGAGCCATATCCAGCCTAGTATTAAATGCCTCCAGGGATAGGGCATCCATAATCTCCCTGGGCAACCTGTATCAGTGCATCACTGCCCTCTGTGTGAAAAACTTCCTTCTAATATATAACCTAAAGCTCCCCATCTTAATTTAGTACCATTCTCACTATCAACCCATATAAACAGCCATTCCCCCTCCTGTTTATATGTTTCCTTCAAGTGCCAAAAGGCCACCAGGAGGTATCCCTTGGAGCCTTCTCCTCTCTAAGCTGAACAAGCCCAGTTCCCTCAACCTTTTCCCATAGGAGAGCTGCTCCAGCCCTCTGATCATTTCAGTGGCCCTCCTCTGGACCCACTCCAAGAGCTCCACATCCTTCCTGTACTGGAGGCCCAGGTCTGGGTGCACTACTCCAGATGGGGCTTCACAAGAGCTGAGTAGAGGGGGACAATCACCTCCCTCTCCCTGCTGGCTGCCCCTTTTTTTTTAAACACAGCCCAGAACACGGTTGGCCTTAATGTCTGCCAGCACGCACTGCTGGCTCATGTCCAGCTCCTCAGCCAACAGGACGAGACATATACAGGAACTATATATAAGAACTTACCTCTCCACGGATCTCTAGCAAATCATTAGACAAATGAAGCATGTAAATAAAGCAAGCTCTTGTTATTAAAAATTAAAATAATAATAATAAAAAAAATCTAGTAAGCACACTGCCTGTGTTTTTCTACTTGTTTCTTTTTCTACGTTTACCACAAAGTCTTTACATGAACACAGAACCCCACGGATACAAGCAAACATACATCCAATATATTTACATTCCTAACTTCCTATGTTTACATTTCAGAAAAGTATCCCATATTGACTGCACAACAGTATTGGGAAAAAAAAAAATAAATAATAAATTAAAAAAAAAATAAAAAAAATCACAATTCCTCAATACTTCCAGGGCTGGGAAAAAAAAAAAAAAAAAAAAAAAAAAAAAAAAAAAAAAAAAAAACACAAACAAACCCAACCACAAAAAACCCCCCACACCTTTGACATAATGGACACTTCAACAGCTGTACCACCTGCAGGCCTAATCATGACTTTTGACAGTAACAACACAGGTCTATGGGTACTCAGAAATACTTGCAAGAATTTTGAAAAAAGAAAAAAAAAAAAAAGAAAAAAAAAAACCTGCCAAAATAGAGATTACTGCTCAGGTTCACAACTTAATTCTGAGTCACACTACATGCAATAGCTTTGACTTGACTAATGCTGCATCAGGCATTAATCAGCAAAATTTCTGGCTCATTATCTTCAGAGTTAATTTTAGTGAGTCCTGCTTAATGAGCAGGATTCGTTCCCCCATTCCTTAAGTTAAAATTAGGTGTTTAAAATAAAAACTAATTTCATACAGAGGCGTTACTGCCCACTTGCTCAAAGGATAAAAATATATTGTTACAAGTCAGAGAACTAGCATTTGGGAACAAATACAGCATGAAAAGATGCTAAAGTGAAAGTCTAGGAAGAATATATATATATATATTTTAATCATCAAATCAGTGGCATATCTCGCTAGTTTTCCACCCACCTTTTCACACCTCTAAAACTACACGGTTGTTACCAGATATCTTTCTGGTTGACAGAGAACTAAGCAAAAAAGTTACCATCCATGACCTGCCCCAGTTGCATACTAACATCATCTTTATATTGCTGCCTCCTCAGATCATTAACAACATACATGGCCATTCCTGGCGCCCACTGAAATGTCTAGCATTACATAAAATCTTGCTTTTTAAAAGTAGATTATTTGACAGAGAGAAGTTAAGGAGAGGCTACAGGTGTAATTCTACGCTTAGACAGCAAAACATAGGAACTTTTTGCAAGATGTAGTAAAAAGCAGATGAGGTAGGCTTGGAGCTGTAAGCTTTTCACCAGCCTCAGCTGTCATCAAGACTGCACTTCAGACCACATGATGAGAGAAAGAAGTCACATAATACCTCAAACACAGCAATTGTTACTAGAGATTGGCTATAGCCTATACGCATAGAGCTATGTCTTATGGAACTAAGGAATGAAACTCCTTCATTTTCTTAGATATCTTACATTTACAGAATATCCAGCATATGAAAAATACTAGACCTGAAGAACTCTCACATGACAGGTTGGGACATTTAATGAAACTATACCCTAACAAGATAAGATGGCCAGATTCATGCAAGAAAGCAGCTCATACAATGCTCTCACCAAGCTCAGTGGTATTTCAAGTTTGCTATGCAAGCCAAAAAAGGTACTGTGATTACAGTCTCTTAATGAGACAGTTGAGACAACACTACCTTGGAGCTGCCCAGTTCTTTCCTTAACCATCTTACAGCTACAACAAGCTCAAGAGCCTTTTAGCTGGACACACACAAAACCTGTCCTTAAGAGCTGATTTGTTTCCAAGTCTCACTCTCCTTGAGGTGAAAATTAGGCTGTGGCTTAGCCCATTTGGGTGGGAATCTAACCAAGACTGATCAATAAATTCAAGTAAATGCCTCCTACACAACAAGTAAAGATTGTTTGGTTATGGTGACTAAGGAAACGCTGAATTCACCTTGCTTCTGTGTATAGTTGGAACAATACAAGTGTATAGTGGTAATTACAGAGTAAATAGCCAGAGGGCATCTAAGAAAAGACTCACCAGTACTGAGGATTTCAGTTGAGATGGATACTTATCAACGTTGAGGCTCACCACAAAAACTCCACAAAGGAGCAATCTCCAGAAAGAGATGCTATCTTAGTGGTGGTCAGCCCCTAAATGGGATCTAGAAGAGGTGAAGAGCTGAATTACTTTCACCTGTGCTCCTGCAGCTGACTCCTTGCTTGCCTCCGATTGTTAATCAGAGGTTCAGGATGTGATCAGCAGTTTCCCTTACACTTCTGTGACTCCAGACAGTAGGCTTTATCTCTCCACTCTGCTTACTTCAAAAAAAATTATTTCTCCGCTCATTTCACAATGGCTGCATATGAGAAAAAGGATCTTACAGAGATGTCATGGGAAGTAATTGTTTAATTTAGCTACTTTTCAATAACTGTATTAGAAGGTGTTTGCAGGCCTAGTTCTGTGTGAATCATAAATTTCAGAAGAGAATATCATAGGCATCTGAAAACAACATCACCACACTGCTAACTCCGCATCTTTAACCTCTCGAATTATAAAAAAAGACAAGCAGTTACTAATAAACACCAGAAATATGCTACCTTTTCTTTTTCCACCGTCAGCAATTGATAATAAATTCAAGTAGTTGACACATTGGTTTAATGGAAAAGAAAGAAAAAATAAGAGTAAAGTACATACTTCCATAATTTCTGTCTGGACAGAACACCCTCTAATTTGATTTATATTCCAGAAGAAAAATAGAAGGAGAAAAAAAAAAAAAAAAAAAAAAAAAAGAAGAAGGAGAGAGGAGGGGGAAAAAAAGGGTCTAGACGATACTATAGCAACAGAAGAAATGATACAGTATTTTTGCCTCTTCTAAGAAAAAAATAAATAAATAAATTACTATTTTGAAGCAGCTGGCCAGAGCTGGCAGTTGAACTCAATTATTACTCTGTCAGGTGCCATCTGATAAATTCTATACAGTATGAGAGAAGATAAATACAGTAGCTCATGCAAATCATAAAAGAAAGTAATCTCACCATGCAGACAAACAAATACATGGTATTATCCTTCCTGGAAAGGATTACAAGTAATGAAAAAGATGGTATCTTAGTTAATGTAATGTCCACATTGTTTCCTGTGTCCATCTACGAGAGACCTGTTTTTTTCACACTGCTTAGCAAGTGGTTTAGGGAGATAATAATAAGGTCATTTGAGATTTCTCCCAGGGTTGAACAATGCACAACACATGTGCTACACATGTAGCATTTACTTCAGATTATCAAATGCAGCTGCATCAGATATTGGGAAAACACAAAATACGCAGAAGTGAAACAGCAGACTCAATCTTCAGTGTAGGTGCTGCTTCCTTTTGCTTAATGCCAGCTAGGCCCCAGCTCTCTGAGAAAATTACTACAGATCTCTATGTTCTGCTAAACCATGTTATAAATCAACATTCTCAGTCATTATGGGATGCAGCATGATTTCTTTCAAAACTCAGAGAAATCAAAACGACTTTAAAGTCTCTTCTACTAATTAAGAGGCTAATCTTATAATTAAGGTATTCTTGGGTTGTTTCTTGTTTGTTTGTTTTTTAAGCACATAAAGAAGCTTTTCCTCATCATTACTTTCTAGAACATTTTGTTTAGTTTATCTGATTAATTTCACTGCCTGGGGCTTTTCTTCAGACACTGCTCCACAGCCAAGCAGATCTTTGGTCTTTCTGGTAAACAGACTCCATCTTCTGTATTTTATTCTAAGATACCATAAATATTCTGCTTTACTCTCACATGTTCTTCTTTAGCTTCAGGGACTTCAGATGCTCCAAATCTATTGTGTTTCTGCCATGAGAACATGCAAGCACTACTTGCCCTTCCTGTGGCTCAAGTTCTTGAGTTTTTCTGTTCAATAATGCTCTCATCGCTCCACAAAAACTCTTAACTCTCCATGAAAATACAGATCTCTAAGAAAAGACAGCTTGACTTCATAATCAGTGCAAAAGAAAACACACCCTCAAAGAGAAAGGCATTTAACCTTTAGGAAATTCAGGAAGGCAATTCTAACCATCCTCTTCCCCTGTGATAGCAGCAAAGGAGGCCTGCCTAGTATTTGCTTACGTTTACAGAAGGCATTATCATCCAAGTTGACAAGTAACAAGTAGAACCCATATTATATTGTCACATATTATTAATATATTGTATTATTTTGTCTTGTGATATGATGAAGAACTGAAGTGCATAAAACTATTTTGATCATTTTGCCCACTTCATTGCTCAAATTTACTCATATATTTTTAAAGATTTTCTTTTTTTCCTATTTTCATTCGTGACACATTATTTCAGAATAAAATCAGTCTTTTCATTTTATTTTTTTTTAATACAAACAGAACATCATTTTGTAACTTACTGTCCCTTGTACTGAAATTTTCCTCTGAAAATGGCTATACTGTACATGCATAGCCTTCAATTAAGCAAAATAAATACTTATTAGATGTAATGCTATCCTATGTCAAGACTGCTGAAGTACATTGCTAAAGATTTAGACATGGACTGTAAATCCGCAAAATCACTATGTAACACCACAGAACTCTGCAGGTTATTTTAGAAAACAGAAAATGAAAAAGTAAACAATAAGTGAAAGTACAAAATCTGATCAGAATATAAAGGCAAAATTTTGCTTAAAAGGGATTTTTCTGACCTCCCTCTTGTTTCAAGAGACTGCAAAACAGGCATAGCAGCCTAGAAATGCCTGCCTTCAGGCTGCAGTGTTGACCTGGGTCATGCCAAAACAGGTGTGGAACTGTGAGTGAGCTGCATGTGTGAGTAGTATTCAAAAGGAGTTTGAAGACAAACAGTCCTATTCAAAGGAATTTAAACCTATAACAGATGAGAAGTAGATGAGACAGGACAAAGAGCAACTTAAGAAAGGTAAGTCATTAAAAATGAGGACAGGTAAAAGTTTTGAACAGGATTCTGAGGGAGCATAAAGACAAAAGCAAATTTGAGAACTCAGGCTTATGGTTCGGCAGAGATAACAGATGCTAACACAGGAATGGGTGGTAGGGATACATAAACCAAGAGCATTTGAGGGCTGCCTGGACATAAGGCATAGGAATATAAGAAAGATTGAAAGCAAAATAAAATTATGTACAACCTTAGGCATGTAGTTCATCTCTTGATTCAAGTATTTTATTTTATTTTATTTTTCCCATTTCTGAGATTTCAATTAGGCAACATCAAAGGCACTACAAGACACACAAAAAGTCTTCAAAAGGAAAAGTAGTACTGCTGCCTGTCAGAGCTACCTGAGAAGGGAAAGTTCAATAATCCTTTACTGCACTTGAGCAACGAGAAGTGAAAAATATAAGCTTAGGATGTAAGTAATGTAAAGAAATAGGTATGTGCCTGAAAGGAAATCTCAAATTCATCACGCTAGGCTTTCAAAGACAAACTTTAAACAAAATGGAGAGAGCTGAAAATACCTATTCATTCTGCTTGTGAGAAAAACGAATCTCTCATGCCTTCAGGCAGTAGAGAGTTATGTGGTCTTTTGAACGGAAAAAGTGCAAACTGTAGAGGATCAGAATGAATAAATGTTAAGATGCCAGTCTGACAGGGCTTTTGAGAATCTACTCAATAACAATATTTTTGAGATGTTTCACATGGGAATGGTGTATTTGTTATAGTTATTTACACCTCACAAAATAAGCTAATAAAAATGAAAGGATGTGTTTATGCATGAAAGAACAAAGATGGACCAAAAAGAAATATCTGCATGAGAACACATAAAAGGTGTACCAGCAAACAAACCAAAAACACTTGAAAACTTTTAACTGAACCGACTGTTAAAAAAAAAAAAAAAAAAAAAAAAAAAAAAGATTAATGTTTTCCACTTAATATCTTTCAAGCACTGAAAGATTAGCCTGATTAGTAGGGCTTTTTCTCTCAATTTACGGAAATACTTGAAACGCAAGATTCATTGAGTCCTTATTGCAAGAAGAAGCCTCTTTATCATGAAAAGGCAAAGGCAAGTAATCCGATGGAAGAAGTTTTCTACCATTATGGTTGTTGCAGTTAGCACAAGGGTAGCATCCAATACCTGAAAAAGAGAATTAAACATCTGAAGAAAATTTCATCAGGAATCCCTGGTGTCAGCTCTGCTGCAATGGAGTAGCTGTGGAGAAGCCACAGAAAAGGTCAGTATGATAAGGAAGTTAGTATCAGTAGATCTCATCTCCACTGCAAAAATTCTTTCTGTTCTATTGGCAGGAGTTCCAGTAAAAATAAATTAATTAATTAAGAAAAATAAAAAATATAAAAGAGAGACATTTGGCGTAGACAAAGTACACCTTAGGGTTGAGATCCACCTTGATATGGCCTTGATGAGCCAAAATTAAGCATATAATAGCTATAATCTCCAGGATCTAATGTATTACTCATAGTATCCTAAAATGATTTATAAATACTGATTATTAGGTCTAATCTTGTAATCTTCAAGAGTAGGATACCCATTGCATAAGCAGCTTACAATATATAAAATAAAGCTGCTTATAGCATATGCTGATTGAAAGAACTTGTACAAAAGGCCAACAAGACCATATATCCTCTAAGATCAAATTAAGTTCCACGCCTCTCTAGCTCAAACCCAGAGAAAGAAAGAAATCAACTTCATAATGTGACAAACTGTAAAATTAACTATACATTCTTAGAAAAAGAAGAAAGATAAGGAGGCATCAAGTAGCTGTCTCTAATTGACACCCTTACAGCAATAACCTGCAATAATACTTGAAGAACAGGAAAAAGAACAAGTTTAACCATGTTCTTCTTTTCTTGTATCATATCCAAAAAAAAAAAAAAAAAAAAAAAAAAAAAAAAAAAAGACTTCAATCTCTTCCTTAAATGACACTTCCACTACTTTATTGAATTCTTTATTTCATATCTTTTATCCTTTCTATTCTGCTTTTTTTAATCAATTTCTAAAATTGCTCAGCAAAATTGCACATCAACTATACAGAGCTTCCTTTCATTGTGTGAGATACATGGAGACAGGAACTTAAAAGGTCAGCCATTACAGTGAGTTCATAAGCTAAGTTTTTCTGCAGACAAAATACATTCAGGAGACCTACAGCAAGGGTGGGATAAAACTGCATTCAAACTACCCATTTAAAATATGTTTCTTCAACTGATCAAAGCCCATCTTTGTTCTAAATACAGCTCTCTGGATATATGTTAGTATTAGTTCTCCAATGCATGATAAATTCACCAAAATGGAGCAATAAACTTGGATCTTTAATGTACATACAGCTAAAACAGAAACAGAAGTTAAAAATGTAGAATGGGCATTGTTATACACAAACATGAGGAAATATAAAAACATGGAGAAAACTGTGGAGGACTGGAAGGCAAAACCTCCACAAGACCAATGATTGCTCCATCCTAGGCAGCAGTGGAGGGCAAGGCTTCGCCACTTGAATGGTAACTGCTGGGCATGCAGGTTTTCAACAGGAACCTGTATCTCAGCAAGCACTGTAACATTCTAGCTAAGAGGTGAGCCTTATTAGTCAATAAGTAACTGATGAGTATACATAAATACAGTAAAATCCTGTTTGCAAGTCCCTGGGGGTGGTAATAGATGTTCAAATGGAAGTGACACAACAGAGGAAGGATTACAGATAGTAAAAATACAGCTTGATTAACTATCTATCAGTTTAAGTTTGCTGATACTGAAGTTTTTAAATCAAGAAAGTGAAGACGGCCTTCAGGTTTTATAAAGGATAAGCAACTTTGATACAGAGGAAAATCAGTTTTAGTATTTTAAGTCTGAATGTTAATAAAAATATAAGTTGCTTGTGTAGCAGTATCGGAAGATGATAGAGAAAAGTAAAATGTTTACTTTTAGGGCTAATGCTCTATGTGGGCATTTCAGGAATGTCATTATCAAAAGCTTTGGTGACACAGTAAAGATCACCAGCAATCAACAAAGATTCACTAGATAGGCTGAAAGGCTTAAGACAGCATCTACAAACCAATTTGTATGGAATTTAGTTTCTAGTTCTTCTTTTCCTCAGCAGTGATGCCACAGTGTCAAGGATCCTCAGCAGACAAAAGCCAATTATATTTAAGAGCTCAAATATTTATAGATGTCACAAACATTCCTGGATATATATTAACATTTTCCTACATAAATCTGATTCTTCAAGTTTCAGATTTTCAGGGAGTTGCATATCAAATCACATTAATTTCTGAGCTTTAATTTTAATGAACAAAATAAAGTCCTGAACAAAATATTTGCGAGCTTTACTTTAATACAGGAGTCCATGATAAAAACCACTTTTCTTTCACATGGTCTGAAATACAAATACACAGCACAGGAAACATCCAAGTTTTTGGGGCTCTTACAAAGTTAGGAAAAATAATATCCTATTTATAAAAGCAAACTTAAAGCTATGTGTGACAAGTAAGTACATGCACACAAGACACACATTGCATAATGCATCCATTAAAACAAGCCACATGTACAGAGACGATCTTCAGTTTTATTCTGCAGGGTAGTCACAAGGCATGAAAATATAATAAGCTCCAAAATGAATAGAGCAAGTGCTTATTATAAAGTAATGAGCACTAATTATCACACAATGGTCGTGTGGAGTAAACTCATTGCATTTCAAGAACATGATTCCTTTTTCGTTTTAACATACATGGGGGCCCTTCCAGTCTCAGAGCAGAGCTAGGAAACAGGCAGACATCTTCATGTTCCATAATATGTCCAAACAAACACTACTGTAATGTGGTAATACAAACCAGACTGACTTCTGTAACACAGTGGGCATTAACAGCTTTGGGAAATCAGTTCTTGCCCAACTTCACATAGTCTGAAACTGGCTCAGGCTCATTAGTCTTCAAGTCACAATGCAAGGCTTATGAAGACAAAGCTTTTCCTGATGGAATTGCTTGAGAGATATTTACAAACTTGCTGAATTGATTTCTAGGAAGCCTCTTTCCAAAGGCACGTAAAAAGAAACATGCCTACGGTCATCTTTTCCATTCATCTGCCACAGCCAAAGAAAAATTATCTAAATAAAGGGGCCTTGTCTATCCTTCCACACATCCAGTCAGTTGCTTCCATGCATCAGACACAAGATTTGCCAAATCTTCATATAAAATGACATCTAGCAGAATATTAGCCCAGAAAGAAAAATATATTAAAAAAAACAAAAACAAAACAAACAAACAACAAAAAAACAAACAAACAAACAAAAAAAAACAACAGCAACTTGTTGGATGAGCCATCTTAAATTGTCCACAATGCTGTCCTGAGTTCTCTACGTCCTGCTTCTCCCACAAAACAAATACAGCTACAGCCACCTAGTTAAAAGGCCAAGAGGTCTCCTAAGTTACATTTTCTACCTCCAGCATAAAATGTGGTTGATATTAGTGTGCTGCTGTCATTCTTGCTGGACTTGAGGAACAAAAAGGTCGCCCTCGGTCCTATATCCCTTCAGCAGGATCACCAAGAACATTCCTGTCCTAGCAGCAAGCCAAGATGCAGCTGCCAACCACAGGACCCACTCCCCACACACAACATGTACAGTCTCTCCCCACGCCAGTGGCCTGCTTAGCCAGCACTGAGGTAGAGGCTGCCTCTGCTGAAGGCCACCTCATCTGCAGAGGGAAGGGGAGAACAGGGGTGCCTCCTGCTGCCCATACCATGCCCTGTGCTAGACCTGGGTTCCCCACAAACCTCACACGTACCATTGCTGGCTTGAGAATATGCAGAGCAGCAAATAAATCCAGCTTGTGTAGGAAACGCTACACCTAACGTGAATCAATTGTACCATGAACACTTTATGGACTTTATCTGACAGTGAGAGAAGCTCAACCAGATAGAAACGTTGAGCACCACTTGAAAACATGTATTTGCTTACAGATTGCCTTACTGCTTCCCATAACCATTTAGAAGGGTTTCTAATGAGAAGCTCCACTGGATTTCAAAATAAAACAAATGAGTATAACATCAAACCCTACACTTTAGCAGTTGTCTCAAAGCAGTCTAAGGTGCTTCACAATTTAAAACAGAAAACAAACAAACAGACAAACAAACAAACAAAAAAAAACAAAAACCAAAGAAAGAATAAAACAACTGATGGCAAAGCAAAATGAACTGCTGCAAAATGAACTGGTTATTTTATACCTTCTGCCATGCGAATACAAAAATATTTAATATCTCTTTAGACTGAATAGACAAGATAGTAACTCTAAGCTCAAATTCCCTAATATGAATGCAAGAAATCATGTTCTAATGAATGGCAAATATATAATAAATATTCTTCATCAGCAAAGTGTGTAGAAATTGCATATAATAAACGATGTGTAGCATTTTTTTACGACTCCAAAAGAAGGCTTATTATTTATTAGAAAGAACAGAATGTAAAACATAAAAGAAATAGTGATTGAGGACCGTAATCCAGATGTAAATTAGTTTCCTTTTTTATTTTTAAATATTGGCAGTTCCCATAGGCAGTTAATAGCTGCCATGCTACGATGCTGTTCATATGCCCTAGTTTTATTTCAAGTCTCCTGAAAGCCAACATTTTACACTTGGAAGAGTCAGCAGTTCCCCGGTGCTAATACTATATATCAGCATTAAAAATACCTTCTTACAGCCAAATGAAATCTTTCTCACTACAGAAAAAACTAAAGGAGCTACTTCCCTTTTAGTCGAGCCAGTTTTTCCTTCAAATATATGCAATAACAGGCATATGCACTCCAACACCCTCAGAATTCATAGCCATGATTTTTCTGTCCTGTCACCATTACTGAACTATTAAAATTGCTGTTAATTGCAGAAAGGCTCTCTACTAAAGGAGCACTTACACTTTACAAATAGCATATGATTTACTGGGGCAGGTCTCAGGCTTGGTTCTGAATATCTCAAACATGCTCCAGACTACTATAGAGATGGTCTCTATGATGCCAATGTTTTTTATTATTATTTTCTTCTATCAGTTTGAATATGACTAATAGTGCAACATGACAGAGAGTCTGAAATCAAATCCTAGCCAGATAACCACCAGCCCAAATTTCAAATGTTACCTTAAGCCTCATTTTAACAACTACCCTACAAACTATACTTGCAAAGAAAGGAAAGAACAAAACTCTTTAATGTAAGCAAGGCATAATTATTGATTGCAAAAGGCATTTGATATCTTATGGACAAAAAGATCTTCATTCATAGCTCTCCCACTGCATGAAATGTGGATTGAACACAATTCAAATCCAAATGTAAAACTAACTCTTGTGTAACAATATATTAGTCATTAGATTAAGTGATCTAATCATAGAATATTATTCAAAATAAATCATTTAATGTAATTATGTAAATGCACATTTACATCTGTGAAAATAAGCAGATGGGTCAAAGAATGGCTCATTGTAGATAATTTGATCAGTTACTTTAATATGCTTTTAACCATTACCAAGCTGGTTTGCATTCTTCTGCATCCTCTCAAAGATTATGGGGGTTTTTGCATATATGTACATAAATCCATAAATGTGGCTGTAAGGTCTCAATAATTATTAATAAAGAGATAATACTGTATTGCACCATACACTGTGAAATGCCAAGAAAGGTAGCCAACAAAACAGGAAACTGTTTCCTACAGGAATACAGCAAGAGGATTAGACATGATGGACAGGCAGTATTTATACCCCCTACACCTACATATGTACTTTGGTTCAAGCTACTTGTTATCACCAGCAGGGAGAACAGGCTTCACCACACAGCATCAAACACCCAAGCAGAAGACCCCATTACAAATCATGCAGAACCTGAAGACAATCTGCAGTGTCAGGTCCCCTGCACCCTGTGAAGCTGGATGAGGATGTAGCAGACATGTTCTGCCTCTGGCAGGCTTCTTAAGGAGCAGAAGGCCCCGCCATTGGCTTCCCATCTGCTACACTGGTACATGACTCTTCTCTCTTGGAAACTACTCCAAGTGTTCAATCTCACGGATTGGATAAATTTGCTGTATATGACAGACTATGGCCACTTTTGTGAGTCTCAAACAACAATCTGTTTTGTATTGCAAACTGCTCAGCATCAGAGTTTGGAAATAAAACTGGCTAACTAGTCCCTGTTATTTAAACTACCATCATAAAGAAGAAAATGATACCTTTTATTGATTCTTACTGCTTCAATTATCTCACAAGCCTACAAACTCCAAACCAATCACGGTGGGTTCTAAAATGAAATTGTCTCAACGCAAAAAAAAAAAAAAATCTCACCAACCCCTACAGTCCCAAGGTAAGAAATGCAACCAGAACGTGAGCTGGTTTGGGTACTTTTAATACAATACCGCATAAACATCCTTTAAAAGTTGTCCATGTACTAATTAAATTGTACTGAAACTCAGGCAAAGTAGAGTTGGGATGGGAAATATATCTGTGATCCAAATATATACCACCTTGCAAGAATATTTGCTTAAAAGAAGCAAGCAGGTTACAAAAGAATAGGGAGTCAAGAGTTAGGTTTTTAATTTAAAAAAACAAAGAACAAAGAAAAAAGTAAAAAACAACCAACTCAGGAAGCAAATATATTTTCAGCATACAAGAACTGCAGATGTGCAAACATCACCAAATTGTTTATCTCTTGCATATAGAGCCAAACTAATAATAATAATAATGGTACACTGCTCAAAGCACCTTAACATCAGCAGTTTGTTTCTGGTTTTGGAGGAAAAATAACACTTCTTCTGTCAGCTCTCCTTCTCCCTTAAGGGAAACAAGCTTTTTTGGCTCCCACTTGAGGAGCTTCTTAAAAATTCTACGCTGATTCCTGAATTGAACTTCGATTCCATGCAACTTCTTTTGCTGGAAATGAAAAGCAAAACTGAGTTTATAATGGAAACTGACTTAAAGAGTAATGGCTACACTAACACTGCAGCTTTAGGATCTGCAGTGTTCCTTTAAAACAATACTGCACAGTGTTTGTTCTGTAGTTATCATGTCAGCATTCGTTTTACACATTACTGAGTGCTGTTCATTTTATACATTACTGAGTGCTTCAGGGACTTGTCTAAGATTGCCTATCAGGTAAGTCATGATACCAAAGCACCACATCCTGATTTATCACTGGACTATATTCTCTTTAAACTCGAACACTGCTGACCAAGGAAAAGGTTTTCTATTGTTATCTCCAAACAAATATTAGCGAGACTTACATGCTAGATTACATAAATCTTTATAGGCAATTTTGAGTTTTCCACATTATTTATGCTTATGACCTTCGCATATAAACCTCTTTCTTCCGGAAGAAGATGAACTGTGTCTCCTCTATGAATAGAATCTATTTACATTGATTTTTTTTTATTTTTTTTTTTTCCTCTCGGTGTTTCCTCCCTTTCTGTCATATCAGCTGCCACCTTTATTTTACATTGTCTACAAGCAAGCTGTGCCACAATGGGTCATGATGGACAATATAGCTCAGGCCTGCATTCTGGGCAGATCTTTCAGAGCTAACTAGCTGTTATCTGTCTGAGCAGGAGCTCATGTTCATCTGCATGGAAAAGATGACTCACTGGTATTTAGCTGGTTTGATTCAATCTGATAGCATTGATAATTTTCAGCACTACTTGCCGTAACAAAACTGTACTTCTTAACTGGAACAGGAGCTTCCAGACACGGCACAGAATCTTTCATACCCTTCAAACTGCATTTATCAGATTGAGATCTCAGCTGAAGTCTTCCACACAATCATGTTTAGAACTACCAACTCACATTTCAAAGGTGTTTATTTCTAGATGTTAGAAAACACAAAGGTGTTTATTTCTAGAAGATAAGTCCTTATCCAAAACAGTAAGTAAAGTAAAGCAGAGTTAACAGACAAAATGATTGTTTTTAAGTGAGTTTGTGATTATGTTCGGAAACAGACTGTTTCCTAAAGGGTATCATGTAAATGTTACACATCATAGGGAACTCAGGGAGGTCAGTACTAGTGCAAGAACAGCTGTATCTCTGGCACTCACACACACACTCATGTATTTTGGATGTTGAAGACACTTTTCCCAAGTTGTTTTATAACATTACCTGTGTTCACCAGAACTGGTTCCTAAGAACTAGCACAGCACGCATGAACAAAGGCAGTGAGTTAAAGTCTCTGCATTGCAGGGCAAAAACACTATACAACAATATTTAGGAAGCAAAGAATTAAACTGCCTTGGGAATTAAACTGGCTAAGGTATAAAAACTTCTGCTGGTGTTTTATCTTACTAGCAGGGTCAGCACTCTGGTCCTGGTGAAGCTTTATGGGATTCTTAGTACAGACAAGTGGTCAGAATTTAATTCTGAACCTCATCTGGAAATGGTTTTGTCAGCAACACAGTGCCCCCTAAGCCATGCT
Organism: Excalfactoria chinensis; assembly: GCF_039878825.1. Taxonomy (NCBI): domain Eukaryota; kingdom Metazoa; phylum Chordata; class Aves; order Galliformes; family Phasianidae; genus Excalfactoria; species Excalfactoria chinensis. The sequence continues at coordinate 71,443,726 of NC_092826.1, forward strand.
TACGTACTGGATCTACTCCTGTTTAAAGGAAGGGGTGATGTTTGAGACACTGCCTTTTCTAGAGGGAACATGTAAGAGAGTGGGTTAGAGTTTATTTTTTCTTTCCTGCTGTTTGTATTTCAACTAGAAATGAACTAAATTTGTCTAATGAATTCCTTCAATAGGATTACTAGTAATTTTAACTAGATACAGAAGAAAACTACTGCACTGCTTCCAAAGGTCCACATCTAATAAAAAAGCCACACCTTACATTGCACTAGCTAGCTATAATGTACCATCTCTTCTTCAGAAAAGTCTGAAATGAAATGTGCTGTGAAGGGCAGTGGACTAATTAGGGAAGCCTTCCATAAATCAGACCCTTACCTATAAAGCTGAGCAAAACACCAAACATATGCTAAACTTCAAATTAATATTTTCCCTGAAGGTAAACATTTACTGTTATCCTGGAGGAGCACAACTATGGCAGAAGGAAGGCTTCAGTGTTTTCACACAACTGTATGTGATTGACTGCAGTACAGAAGTAAAGCCCTGGAAACACAGGAGCTATGGTCAGTGTCTTGGAATGAAAAATAAAAGCTGATTTTATCATCTGTGCTAACTTGAAGTCATAATTTCACTTGTGTTCTCTACCATATGTCTTTTGATCATGAAAAAATAATGGGGTATCAATGCTCATGAAATTGGATTTCTCCCAAGCCCTAATTTGAATGATGAAGTACATTAAAACATAAGAAATGCTCATACTGCTTTAAAGCGACCAGCTCAGACAAACACATGCAGGGGTATACATTTGCCACATCTCATTGGCTTCTATACCCTCTCCACTCAGTATCTGGCTACTTGCTTACACAAAACAGACTCTCACATGCACACACACACACACACACACATACAGGACTACTTTGGCTTCAAAGATTCGTGCTATGGAAGGCACACTGAGCTTGTAGAGAGCTCCTGGCTTGCAGAAACACTCAGTTCCAGACCACTGGCAGTGCAATTGGGGAAAACGCTATGTGAACAAAAGGCACGCAGTGGTTTCTGTTCACTAATAAGGATACCATGGGGGTGGACTGGGAGGAGATGAAGAGTTAATTCATTTCTGGCTGTGCATTATTTACAGAACCCTTTGCACAAAGTAAAGTTGGGTCACAGCTTAAGCTTTAACAAACAGCTCGAGGTACATCTGCAAGACTTTCCTGCTGCAATTTCAGCTCTCAGTTATCACACGATATTACACATATAGGGCGAATAAAATAAAATAAAATAAAATAAGAAAGAAAAAAAAAAAAGACCTGAAATTGCTATTCATGTATCAAGTTCTTCATGTACAGTCTCACATGGCATGCTTTCTGAGCAGCAAGGCACACAGATGTGAGTTGAGCTGAAGAATCTGCCCGCGATCACCATGCAATCCCATCTGTACGTCACCCCCGAAGTTAAACGGCAGAACGGCAGGTACTACGGACACAGGCACACACACACACACACACACACAGCACGGCTGCCTCTCTCTACCTGTATTTCGCCAGGTCCCCTTCCAGCCGTCTCGGAGAAACGCGATTCTAACACGCCACAGGGGTAAAGCGACGTACCGGCGGTAACTTCAAGACAGACACACCGCAGGTCGCGGACCCCCGCCGCGGCAGCGTTATCGTACTTTACGCTTTGCGCTGCCGCACAGCCCGCCGCCTCCGCACCCCCACGCTCCTTCAGCCCTCCCCGCCGCGGCGTGTGCCCGCCGCAGGCCGCCCGCCCTCCGGACGCGCGGGGACTTCCGCGACGCCCGCCGCCCTCGGGGAGCCCCCGGCCCCGGTTGCGCGGCCCCGGAGCCGCCGCTCGGCAGCGCGGGGCCCGGCTCATCGGTGCGCCGCCTCCCTCGCTCCCTCCCGCCCCGCACCGCTGTCCCTACCCGCCGCACGTACCGGTACGAGGGGTGCAGCGCCGCGCGGCTTCGCCCGGCATCGGCGCGGCTGCCCGGAGCGAAGCGCCCTTCGTGCCGGAGCGCCGAGCCCACGCAGGGCGGGGAGGGCCGGGCCGGCAGATGGGGCGGGAGTGCACGGAGGGAGCGCGCGGCTCGGCCCCGGCGTGGCAATAAATCCTCGTATTTCTGTGCAAAGTCGTCACAGGCTGCTAAACATTCGGCTGCCGCCTCGTCCGTCAGCGAGCCACATGGCCTCGCTGGCTGCTGGACTCGGGGGGAGGGACGTCCTCTAACCCTCGCTGCAGCCTTGCTGGAGCGCGGAGGTTCCCTCTCATCCACCTTCAGGTCAGCCGCACGCGTGTCGGGATTCCCTGCCCTTCAGCACTCACATCGCTGTCAGATTATTTGCATCCTTTTGGGCTGGGCTGGATCAGGGCAGTCTGTCTGAGGCAAAAGTCAGTCCAAAATCTAGTGCTCGCGTAACACCTTTACTCCAAACCTACCTTATTTGGAATTAAGATTAATGGCATTCTCCTGATTGAGGTTTTCAGTCATGGAGTAAACACGTGTCCGACCCTGCTAATCCAACCTGCCAAGGCAGTGCATTAAAAATGTAATTAACATGTAAGAGAAAGCCCTGGCACGTTCCCTCCTGGCAGAGTGGAGCCCTGCTTCCAGCCAGCAGTCGGAGCGCTCTGGGTGTGCTCAGCTGCCACAGCCCTGGCAGAGAGAAAGGTCACCTGAATCAGCAAGGGAAAGGAGCATCCCGAGTGCAAAGGGTCAGCACCCAAGGTGTTAATGGTCGGGACAGGAGAAGAAGGACTGAAAAGAGCAATTCTATCCTGTTAAATAACTGGAACAGAAACCGTTACACAAGATCAGATGGAAAGCACAAGACTGCACATTGTTTGCTTAAATCAGAGATGGGATAAAATCCAGTGCTGGATTTTGGGAACTTTTCAAACAAAAACACTCTCAGCTCCTCAGCACTATATACATTAAACATAATTCTGCATGCAGGGCTGGGACTGAAGGCAAGAGGCGGACAGGTGTTTGAATGGGGAGAGGTAAGCTCCGAAAAGGAGCAAAAAAGAAATTGCTTCCATTTGCTATTTATACATCCTCTGGCTTGCAACTGCAGCATGTATGAATCAATGCTTTAATACACAGTCTTCAGAATGTTCTCTCTCATGTCACTTCTTTTTGATTTTGCATAGCTCCCAGCTCAGATCTCGTGATCTGGGGGATGGGTTGCCTTCATCCAGATGCTCTTTCTGTGTTACCTCACCATGAGGGAAGCAACTTCCACATCTCTTTGGCAGGGAAGTGTAACCACTTTTAGTAACACTTGAGGAAAAGGGTGGGAAAAATGACAACCCTGTGAAAGTCCATACAGTTTAATTTGAATTCACACCAAGGCACCCTCCAAAAATGCCCTCCTCGCTGCCTCAAGTGAGAGAGGGAAAACCAGAACCTCTCATCCTACCGGCCATTTGGTGAAATGCTGCTGACATGGAACAACCCAGGGTGAAGGATGAAAACAAAACATTTTGTTGTAGATCTTTTTTTTCAGCAATTATCAGTAAATAAGGCGAAACTATGAATATGCACCAGATACTGAGAGCAGAACTCACAACTCATTTGTTTCTGCAATAAGCAGTATGACAAGCAGAGGGAAGTCTTGATGCTCCAGAAAAGCACTTCAAAGGTGAGAATCTACACAGTTCTTTCTTCTTGTGTATGTGTACATATATGTATAGTAAATATATATACACATCCATATCTAGGTATTTCAAAGATTTCTCACAGGGAGGAGCAAAGAACATCAGCATAAAGAGATTAAGAGCAGTGGCGGTAGTTACAGAGGTGGGTGGGTGGGCAGCAAGGGAAAGAGTATATAAATACCTTCAAGCACTTGGATTTTTACCTGTTTTGGAGCAATAAAGAAATGTAGATGAACTAGTTATAAAGTAGAACATATAGCTGTACTACAAACTAACAAGTTTCTACAGATTTAAAATTAAAAAAATAAAAAAAAGTGATCTTTTGCTGCTGTTTAAATTATCTTTGTTAGATAAGAAGCTCCAGTTAATCATTTACAGGATATGCCTGCAAAACCAATCTCTCTGTTGGTGGCTTAATATGCTAAACAAGTATTGATCATCTTGCAGGTAACTGCTAGAAACTGATCATTCAGCTAACATTCAACCAGTTATAAAAAGACTTATTGGTTCATTAATAAATCAGATAATGAAAAAATCCTGGTTATGTATAGATTACAAATTTCCTCTACCCTAGGTACATTAAGAATGTTCAGATCATATTGCAATAATGTTACTGAGTTCAGCCCAACTCTTAAGCACGTGTACTCTAATAGCTGCAGTCAAGAAAAATTAGCACAGCTGCTGCCAAGAGCCTCCTTTCACACACCCAGAACAGTTATACCAGTAGTTCTGATGTTCTTGTTCTAAGGCACCAGGAATACCCCTACTACACCCACCTCCAATGGAAACTTTCCAGTCCTACGAAAGCAGTTACATATTTCTTGCCTTTTTCCTATAGTGAAAGGGCTAAAAAGAAAAAAAAAAAAAAATTCTCCCAGCGCGTGCTCCACAAACCTATAATGCATGGAAAGGAATAGCACCACCCCTGAAAACAAATATCTGTTAACACTGGCTGTGTAATTGCTTGTTGTTTTTTCTTTTTGATTAAATTACATAATTATTTTTGTTCTTAGCTGCAGTGCGTAAGAATCAGTCACAGTGAAATGTCTGAAAACACTGATACTCTCACACTGCTATTTCTCTTCCTATTTAATAAACACTTCTGATTCAAACACAGCTACTAATAGACATTCTTACAAGTACCACTGCATGAAGAGAGAAATTTTCTTAAGTTTGAATGTGCTTTACTATGATAAATCTATAGAAAGGATAATCTAAAATTATCTCAATGACTGCAATTAACAGTTCTAAGGAGCAGAAAAGCAAAAGTTGTCAGGGAAGATATATAAATTAATATATATCTTTTCATGATGCATCACAATCTAACAATAATTGACTCGCCATATCAGTGCTATTTCTATGCAAAAGAGGATCTATTTTTCCATGTAAAAGAGTAATAAAACATAAAAATTCTACAAACAAAACTAAATTTGAAATCACATCAAATCAAATACATTACAGAATGCTGTTGTTTTTCTATCTATCTTCGCATTTCTTAACAAAAATCATGTCCAAATTGATTACAACAGTCAACACTTTCATTTTTATCCAAACATCATTTTCTGGTATAAAATGATGGGACAGAAATTTTTAACTTCGTTGAGTGGGTGAACACAAAACTGAGCCATCTTTATGTTCTGCAGAGATCTCAGATCATGCCTGCTGTATATTATGATTTAATTTTTTAATCTGGCTGGTAATGTGCACAAATATTCAGAGGGAATAGGGCCAAAACAATTCCATTTATCCATGGTCTCAAGTATTCTTTAAGCCATACATTTCCTTTGAAATATTGAAATGGCTGATTAGGAAAACTAGATTTTTTAACACAGGTTAGCAAATGCTGAACAATACTAATCACAGAGGGAATGGCAATGCTGCTGATACTGCCTTGGCTCCTTCTACACTAAGCATCACTGGAGTATTTTCTAATAAAACAACAACAGCTGTTCCTAGATATATGATGCCAATAACAGTTGCCAGTCACAGAAAACTTACAATAATACAGTCATTTGCCTTTAGGATTGCATGAAATGACAGGTAAAACATACTGACAGAACATGGAGGAAACAACATAATACCTGGCATTTTGCTACCTGTTACCATAAAATTCTGAGCTAATCAGTCCCTCTCCAAATGCAGAAGAGCGCAGATGGTACATAAAGGGCATCAGGAACAGTGCAGTGATTCAGCCCCAAGTCTCAGCCTCATAACACCGTGGGAAGTAGAAGAAAGAAGACCCAGCAAAAAACATTGAAGTGATTGACATCAGTAGACCTTTCTGCTCATCATGTGGAATTTCACATTAATGTACATACAATGGACGCCACTCAACCATCAAACTTGCTTAATTGGAATGTTTCCCAGGAAACCAGCATAGCCAACATAACTGTGACAGTGTGTACAGCAGTGACCACTGTAAAATGGGATGCTCCCTGATAACTATGTAAAGGTGTGCAATAGACAATATATCTGTAAATTTAAGCCTGTTAAGAACACTACTCTTAAGTCTTTTGAAACTAATGAAGGCAAAAAATAATCACTTTTCATTCACAGGACAATATTAAATCCTCACGAATTATGATTCTTTCTGGATTATTGCAAATGGTAACATCTCTGCCTTATTTTTAATATAATGTATGAACTTACTACAAGCATGTCTGATTTCAAATTATGAATATCATATTTGGTGACTTTTACACCCATCCTTCCCAGCTACAACAGGTTTTTGTTTTGTTTTTTTTTAAGAAAATTTTACTTAAAAGTATGTAAATACTTACAGGCAAAATCTCCTGGGACAGCCTGAAGACAGATTTTCTTACAAACTATTTCTGGGACGTAATATATATTTCTTATCTTTACTGAGATTAAGACATTTCTTCTCTTAGACTCCAAGTTCAGTAGGCTCAGAGCAGATAGATAAAAATGAGAATTCTAAAATCAGAATTTCAGAAATGAGAATTCTAAAATGTTACAAGTTGATGGTGAGATTACTGTTGAAGTGAGAACATTCTTTTCCATTGAAACCGTAATGCTGAAATACCCTTGAGCTGAGTAAAGGAAAAAGTAGATACATTTTCTTTAATGTAGAAGATTCTATAGGATGCTGGAGTCATCTCTTTTTTTTTTTTTTTTCCAGTTCTTGCAAATATGAAAATGCAGTCTGATTTTCCTTTGCTCAGTATACTAGTGCTTCTTATAAAGATCTACAGGATCATAAACATTCCAAAATGTAAAACACCATTTACAGAATCACTGAGATAAGAAAGAACCTTTGGAGATCATTTAGTCCAAGAACTACTACTCACAGCCATGTCCAACCCAACTCTGAATGTCACCAAGGATGGAGATTCCAAAACCTTGCTGAGTAACCTGTTCTAGTATTTGAGTAACCTCATGCTGACAGTGTTTTTACATATGTTTAAGCATAACAGTTAGTGCTTATTGCTTCATGCCTTGTCTGTGTGCATGTTTTCCACTCTACGTCAGGTATTCATACATACTGGTAAAACTCCCCAAGAATCTTTGGTTCTCCAGGCCAAATGGTACCATATCTGGCATATCTCTGCTTTACCTGATATGGTGTATGCTCTCATCCCCATATCTCCTTCATGGCCCTGCTCCAGTATGACCATGTCTCACTTTATTGGGGAACTCAGAAGTGGACTCATCACTCCAAAAGAATTTCACCAGGACTGAAGCAATGGATGACCTCCTTTGACCTGCTCTTTCCAAACCAATTCAGGGTGCTCTTGGCTTTCTTTGCTTCAAGGAGACAAATTTGCACTATATCTGTAGTAATTATACTTTGTAATTATATTGAGCTCTACTATAGGACCAGAGCTGGATTTTGAAAATCACTGAGCTCTTATGCAGAGATCTTCAATGCCAAATCATCACAGCTTTCGGGACAACCGTATTTAGTATAGGGTTGTAGAGTCAATTAGTATCTAATCCCAGTGCTTCCATTAACTAGATTAACCTAGTTTCTGATTATAGCAGGAAAAAGAATAAATCCAAGCAGATTTCTGACAGAGAAAGAAACCGAGAGGAAGAAAAAGCAAAAGACCAACTTCTTGGATGCTTCCAGTGTCTAAAAACTGAGGCTGACAGACTTTTCATTTAGAAGTATCTAATGACAAAACAAAATTGAAGCATATTCTTCAGAGGTAGTCTTACAGCACTGTAGCTGATGAGGAATCCCCGCTACCAAGGGCTACTGAGTGGGCACAGCACACTCAAACATACTTCTTGTTCTGAGATTCTAGACATGCTGCTAGTATGTCCCTCTCTCTGATGTGCTGTTATCAAGTGGGAAATTATGAGATTTTCATGAGGATTTTGACTCTGCAGTGGAAATACCACAGATATCCATGGTATCTCTGAAATAGAAGCTCCTCTGCCTTATATTCTTCTAGTCAGACAACCAGACAGTTGAAGTAATGTTCAAGAAACAGTGTTCAAGAAACAGACTGATTATTATTCTCCATGTTTTACTTGAAGAAGCACTCCAGTTCTACCAGCCAACTACATGCTCCATTTTAGGAAATGTCACTGTCTGTCATTTATTTAGAATACAATAAACAACCAACCAGAAAAACATAAACAACAAAACCCTACTAGAATGCTTCTCAGGATGTGCTCTTCTTATCCTATTTACTGCTCACTACAGTTTGTTAGAAATGATAAAAATGAAAAGTTTCACTAGCATGTTTTGTTCTGTAGGCCAAATAAGCAACGAGAAATCACCTCATGCTAAATGGTGGCAAACAATGAAGCAGACACATATGTTTGCTTTTTTCCCCAAGCATAAACAGAACATAGAATTTCTCTGACTAATAAATTTACTTTCATTTTAATTAAAACAGAACATTTACTTAGATTTCTCCTCTGTGCTGTCAAAGAATTAAATAGATAAATGGCTAGCTGGGGAAAAAATGACAACATTTTCTTTAGTGCCCCAATTGTAAACATAATCGATTGCTACCCATCTGTTCACAAAAGGTGTTTTGGAAAGATGCATCATACAAAGCCTTATTTCCTGTAAAAAGCTTTACTAAAGTACTTTGCTTTTGATCTTGTAACTTCCAAAATGAAAGAAGCTTTTTACAGAGTGGAACCTGCCAGTTCTTTTTCTACATATCCTTAGATTAACTGTCATTATTGGTGTACTCTTCCAATTCTTCCTACTATTAAATCAAAACTACAGAAGAGTGGCTCCCTATCACAATGCCAAGATTCTAATCAAGGCTGAAACTATTATGTAAGAATCACAAAATGGTTAGAAGGGATCCCTAAAGATCACCTAATTCAAATCCCCCTACCTTAATCTGGGGCATCTTTCACTAGCAGAACAGACAACAGTGTTGTCCAACCTGACTTTGATGCCCCCTTCCAGTGACGTAACATTCACAACTTCTCTCCCAGCACCTCACCACTCTCATTTAAAAAACAAACAAACAAATCTTTCTTTCATCCAATTCAGGGACGAGTACAAGTAAAGGAAAAAGACCACTCCTTTTTTTTTGGTATTTAGCCTAACTACCAAAGTTTGATCACTGCATACTGTCCAGGAAAGTAATAATTTTTCTTTTAGGAATTCAGGAAATTAATAATCATCCACTATTTCTTTCTTTTTTTTTTTTTTTTTTAATAGTTTATTCACTTCTGTACTCTGAAATATTAATTTACTTTTGATATGTCCTATCCTCCTTATCACACACTCTTCCAGACTTGGGGATGTATAGTTAAACTGGAAAAATACAAAATAAGTCAGGCTGCATCCAGCACTACGAGTAGGATGAATGACATCACCATTCTCTACTATCTTCCAATCTGTTCATCTTCCCAAAAAAGTAAGAAGGAAGAGCTGCAGAGCTACAAGTGGTCAGACTTATCACAAAATCCCTTCCAAGTTTGTAGAGCAAATCCTCCTAGAAATAATTTCCACCAAGCTCTTGGGAAATAAATAAATAAATAAAGCTGTCTAGCAAGTAAGGATTTACCAAGAATAAATCCTGCCTGTCCAAGTTGTCTTCTATGGTGGAATGTAGACAAACATAGCAGTGCAGACTACTTTCCTTGAATTTATTAAGGTCTTCAGCCCAGCCTTCTGAAGTATCCTTATGGCCAAACTACAGAGTGTTGGACTGAGTAGGCCACAAGGTAGTAGAAGTCCAACTGAAGCATAAGTCTGTTTCCAGGGATGTGTTTGTCGAGTCTCGATACCAGTCCAGATACTTATTACTGTGTTCAACAACGATGTGAATAGCGAATCAGAATGCAAGCTGACAGGTAACATCAGATTGGAGGAAGTGGTTAATGCTGAGGAGAGATGGGGTGACATTCAGAGAAGGAAATGGCCACAGAGATTATCTGGGTGCTGAAGGATGTCCTTTATGTGCATAGAGCAGCTGTAGAAGCTGGGTCTGTTTGCCTGGAGAAAAATGAGAAGTTGCAGCACAGAGCTTGCAGAGAAAGCAGCAGAGCCAACAGAACCAAGCTGTCATGCAAGATCACAGAATCACAGAATGACCTGGGTTGGAAGGGTCCTCAAGGATCATGAAAACCCAACCCCCCTGCCTGGCAGGGTCACCAAACGTCCAAATTTACTAGTTCAGGTTGCCCAGGGCCCTATCCAACCTGGCCTTGAACACCTCCAGGGACGGGCCATCCACAACATACCTGGGCAGACTGTTCCAGGATTTCACCACTCTCCTAGTAAAGAACTTCCCCCTAACATCCAACCTAAATCTTCCCTCTTCCAACTTAAAACTATTTCCCCTTGTCCTACTATTATCAGCCCTTTCAAAGAGTTTACTCCTCTCCTGATTATAGGTTCCCTTCAGGTACTGAAAGGCTGCAATGAGGTCACCCTGTAGCCTTCTTTTCTTTGGGCTGAACAAGCCCAGCTCCCTCAGTCTGTCTTCATAGGGGAGGTGCTACAGTCCCCTGATCATCTTCGTCACTCTCCTCTGGACCCTTTCCAACAGCTCCACGTCTTTCTTGTACTGAGGGCTCCACACTTGGACAGAAGATGCACACAACAAATATGATGGGACAGTGTACACAAGTAGCAATAGTGGAAAATTCCTGCTGGATACAAGGAGGCAGTTTTTCACAGTGAAGAAGGCTAAGCACTGGGACCAGCTGTTCAGAGAGGTACTGCAGATTTCTTAAGAGCCTTAGGGAGGACTTTCTATCTGATTTTTTCTTTGAATCTTTGAAGCTAAGCTGGACATCTTAAAAACAGACTAGTCCTTTTATTTTCTTTTCCTATATTGACAGATACAAAAACACACTTCCAGATATGCAAATGCAATACATCTGAACGCAACGGAGCTCAAGGAACCAGTTTCATATTTATTTGCTCATGGGAAAGTCTATTCTCAGTTGGCTCTGCTGAAGAAAATAAAGTCTAATTTTCACTTTTATAGGATCAGCAGTGAGAAAGGAAAAATGTATTTATTAATAAAATGCATTTGTTAATAAAAGTTTCAGACAGAGTTATATGCATGCAAGGGACAGATCTCTTTGAAAAACGGTATTTTTACAATATTATTTCTGTGTGTCTGAAAAATGTGATATATACACACACACACATACAAAAAAAAAAAAAAGGCATTTAAAATGTTGAAGTTGATCTTTAAAGAAAGTTTTAAATAGAAACACCTGCAATATATATATGTATATATATTGAAGCTAGAATCTTAATATATCTTTCCAGTCCTTTATAGTGGAAGGATTAATGATCCTTCTTATTTTTTTGTTCTTCCAAATGCTTCAATAATAGCAGTAGTACTTCATAGCTGCAAATGAAAACTCAGCATATAGTATTCATATATTTATGCAACTAATATTACATTGCTTGAAGATGATTGTTGTAGCACTTACAATATAAAGACTTCTTTATGTTCAGGTGGCTCAAGTTAATACTAGTCACTATTATTTCCATCTAACATCCATTTAATTTTGACCTTACTCACATGCTACATTGTACCACATCTGAAAATATTTGCTGCGTTGGCAATTAGTGGAAACAGTATGTCATCAGGACTCAAATGAATAGAAGAAAAATTGAACTCAAGCATTGTCCTGTTTTGTGTCAATTCAGTATCAGTTTTAATAAACAGATATTAAATTCTAACACAGATATTAAATTTGGGGGTTTATTTCCATGGCCATGACCTAAGTCCTTTAATGAGCCTTCAATTAATAATGTATTATCTAATTTCATGGCTCATACTTTTGTGTGTGTTTTTTAAACCAATCCTATCAATTTTAAAAGATTCCTAAGTACCACTACAGTTGAAAGATAACCCACATGTCAGCTAATATTATCGTTATTAACACGCCGCTATAACTTTTATAAAAATGCAAGTCCAAGGAGCTTATTACAAAATACACACTTTCTTAGAAACAGGGCAGGACACAAACTTCTCTGTCTGGAAACAGCAGAAGGGTTCTTTAAGATCCTCACTCTACTGGGAAAAAGGAGAAGAATCCACAGGCAGAACATTCAAGTGGCTGGAGATGCCAGCTGTAGCTACACAGCGGCAGTAGGCAATCAGGAACCAAACTGCCAGAACTGCATGTATCAGACTGGGGCTAGGGTGGATACATACAAGTTAAAGATGCTGGAAGACAGCTGTTGCCAGTTGTGAATAGGCATTCATACCTGTTTTCTCTTGTTATTTCCCAGCCAAACCTCTGCCTCCTGTAGGTAAGGTTGGTTCTGAGATTCATCTGTTAACATGCAAAAAAAACCCAACCAGGTGAAGAAACCCTTGCTGGGTCCAGGCAAGGCATTGCAACGCTATTCATAGAAACATGCTTAAAAATTGTTTGTTGACTTGTAAGCACAGAACCTGCTAATGCCAGGGAAATATTGGTAAGTATATTGCAGTTGTGAAAACGATTATTTTTATAGATCGAAATCTCGTGGATTCATCTCAGAGATTCCACTAATTTTTGTTGCATCCAAGTGATGTCTAATGTAGCTCTTAAGTAAACTCAAAATCTCTTTCGTAAGTAATTTTTTTTTCACACTAAGATCAAAAACTGCTTTTGTAACACAGTGAAGGTTTCAGTACATTTTAAGCACTAGTCTGTCTTTTCAACCAGAACATTTTCTATTAAGAGTATCATGTTGAACTAATGTTTTGAGTGAGAGGCTCTAGAGACAGCATGATTAAAATGCTCTTAATTGACAGTGTTTGAAAGAACAAAAACATATGGGAATGATTACAGAGATTACACTCACAGCTTGCCTGATAAATTGGATATAACTGCCAATGAAGAAGTTAAGAAATAAAATGTTTAGTCAGTGACAAAGTCATCATTTTCAAAATCTAAGACAAGCTCCATCCTGCTTCATAGCTGGCAGCTGAAATACGCGGGAACTTAAAAACACACTTTTCTTTCTTTCTTATAGATATAGTCTGCAGATAAACTCTCTAAAATCCATTTATTTCTTTCCTGTGATTAAGGAAGAAGGCAAAACAAATTGCAGAAATTCCAGTGATAGAGTTGCTATTTCTACAAATGTAGTGCATGGCTATGATTTTTATCAGTCTTAAATTTTACATTTTTGCCAATAAAACCACTTTCTTGACATTCCACAGATTTCAGTGTCATCATACAGCAGAAGAGAGGTATATACATTTACAAGGCTGGCACTTCATGCAGTTTTAGCTTTTGTTATTACTAGGATAGGATAGAAAAGTTCATTCGACAAGGATCTTAAGATCATCTAGCTCAACTGCCCAACCTTTAATGCTTACCAAAAAGCATATTACTCAGTGTATTGTCCTCTCATTGTCCTCTTGAACACTGACTGGCGTGGGGCATCAAACTCCTCTCCAGGAAACTTGTTCCAGTGTTTGACCACCCTTACGATAGCAATTTTTCCTAATGTCCAGTCTGAGCCTCCTCTGGTGCAGCTTTGTACTATCCCTCATGTTCTGCCATTGCTGAGCAGGAGCAGACCCTGGCACCTCCCTCTACTTCTCCACTGCAGAGAGCAATGAATTTGCCTCTCAGGCTCCTCTTCTCCAAACCAGGTTAATATCAAGCTAGTCCCCAGATTCCAGAAAGATCCTTGTGTAGAACCTAATTACAGTAATCATATTCCCTGATTAAAGTGGACAAAAACTGGATTCCTGTGTGTTTTTGGGATCTTTAAATTGTCACTGCTGACTTCCTTGCAACTGCTCATTTTAGAACATTTATATAGTTTAGATTTTACAAATGTTATCATATTCTTGAACCGCCAGGAACACGTCACTATTTCTCAATTAATTAAAACACCATTTTCATATTTAGGAGAAATAATCTGTGACAGAAATAATAACTTTTGTTCATGTACATCTATTTCCAATAATCTTAAGACAATAATTAATACCTTGTACAGAAGCAATATGAAAAGTCATTTAGTAGTAAACACTGAAGTACACTAAAATAATTTCTGTTAAATATTTAACAAACTCAAGATCAGGTCTCACAGCATAGTCAGAGAGGAGCTCCACAGTATGTTCAATTCTTCATTAACTTCACTGAAGTTCCAGTAAGCTCACCAAGAGTTCATTAACTCTTCACAACCGAGATTTAAGTCATCTACTTTGAATTATGTCAACATGATTAATTACACAAAGAACTCATTAGTAAGACCTTCATAAAATGCAGAGATAAATGAAATGAGACTTGGGAATTAAATTCTGCTACTGTTAACAAATTTTACTAGTTTACTATTGTTTCCTCATATTTACATTATAACTGATGGCCATCTAGCAGTTGGATCACTAAGAAAGCTGCCAAGTCAGTTTGCTGATATATTTCAAAAAGATGTAACAACACTGATGTATTTTGCATACGATCTGGATGTAAAATATTCATGCTACGAAGGTGTATTTTTGTATGTGAAAAGTATTACAGTGTTCTGCATGTTCTAGGAGTAAACAGTCATCAGTCAATGTAGGATGTCTTTACTTACATATACATATGTATATATACGCATACATATAGTCATATGTATTTCATAGAATCATAGAATCATAGAATTACTCAGGTTGGAAAAGACCTTGAAGATCATCAAGTCCAACCGCAGCCTAACCAGTAGCCTGTCTCTTAAAAAACAACCACAAAACAATACCACAACAACAAACCTCTGCTAAATCATATCCCTGAGTGCTGAATCAGGAAAAAGATGTCTGGGGACCACATACACTAAGAAGATATTTAGATATTCTCACTCAAGAGTTCCACTGGAAGAATTCAAGGTAATATCTCCACCGCCTCTGTCAAAGGATCTTACACTATATGTTTGATGTGTTATTTTATTATTATTATAGCTCAAACTGCTGGTTTGAACATCTTGCTACCTTTTCTGGTTTTCTTTCATATAACCACAGAAAATATTTCTAGATTCCTCCCTCTGCAATTTCTATGTCTTTCAAGTATTTCATACTGTGAGATTGTCCATAATGTACAAAAAAGATTCCTGTTGGGGAAATCACAGAAGTAGCAAATCTCTCTCCATCTCTCAGGAATTGCTACTTTTTCTTATTCCTGTTTCATACCTAGAGCTGAAACAGAGATCCTGTGATATATTGGTATTTTATTCCCTTGAAAAATTATCTCATTCAATTCCCTTGACTTTTTTATAATGGCTTCTTTTTGACAAAAAGAATGAAACCTTATTTTCAAGTGTTTTTGTCTGCTACTAGCTCTTGCAGTGTAGTGGAATACTCCATTTGCCCTTACCATTACAATTTCATCTATATCTTTTAGGATTTTACACTTTTAACAGGTGTTAAATAAAGTTAGTTTCAGAGTTTTCAAGAATTACTTTTATTCATACTATTCCCTCCTTGTCTGTTCTCAATGTCATTTAAAGACAATATTTTTTTGTATTTTCATTTTGCATTCTTTCCTGTTTCCATTATTTTTTTTCCTTTGTTCTTAATATAGAGAAATACAAATTTCTAAGTATTTACTGTTTTTTGGATATGTCCATTTCTTTTCTATTGACATTTGCTCTCATATTTTTAAATCCTTATAGTAATTCTTATATTTACTTAATTATTTATTTTTCACTGCTCCTACATTTTTTAACCTATTTTTCCTGCCTGACATTATCTTATTCCTTGGAGATCAAGAAAAGACCTCTTTGTTCTAAGGAAGCTGTCTTTGAATAAAATTCTTATTTTGAATTTCATAATCATGCTCTTCCTTTTCAAAGGAACGGGTAGATTAAAATGTTTAAAGAAAAGGATTCTGTCCCTTTTCCCTCTTTGCAATTTCTTCTTCAAACAATTATTGCTGAGTACCAAAGCACTTCAGAAAAGCCTGTGCTGAAAAGGGGAAAACTGTGAACTGACAACTTTGTTTCTCAAATACAACGTTCCTTTCTACTGCCAGAGTAGAGCAGATTTTCTGTGTTCTGTACAGAGCTTTCTTGAGAATTGATGGGAGACCATAAAGCAAACTACTACTTTCATTACATTGCACTTCAAATGCAAGATGTATTTCTTCAGCTGCATCTTCTTGAACATAAACATAAACCTTAATTTACTTGTGCACTTCTTCACAAAGTACTACATCATACACATGCTTCCAAGATAATGAATGAGGAAACAGCAAGAAAGACTGCTGTCCCTGACATAAGTGCAAGCTAATGCAAATGTAACTGTTTGTGAAATTGGTTTAGGACTACTGGTCTCTGGAAAATGTCCCCACAGTTTCCCTATTAGAAAGGCACAGAAAAACTGCAGTGAACATCAAATAAACTGTTTTAGAGGAAATAACTGCCTGATGAATCGGGCATTATACATATTTAATTTAAAGGGAAGTAAGAAAATTTCTTTAGGATGATCTAAAGAGATATAAATGCAACAGTAAGCCACATACCAAAAATTCTTAAACAAACAAAAATAAAAGACAACAACCTACCAAACCAGCAGTAACACAGTAACACATAGACACCCCAGCCCCATCTAACATTATTTTACTGTTTCTATTGCCTCTGACCACTCAGGCTTTGATAAAGGATAAAAAGTTTACCATATCACAAAACAACCAAATTTAAATGTATTAACTGAGAAGTGTGATATCTGCCATTGGGGATTATCCTGTTCTTCAAAAGACATGCACAAAGCAGATGTTTTGTGGTACTCATTATCCCTTCCCTTCTAAGTATAAACTTAGCTCATTGTTTGAAAGAAATGGGGCTTAAGTATTTCTTTTAATTCTTTGCTTAAAGAGCAAATATACTAGAAATTTCTTTGTCAAAATAAATCTTCACTAACTACCTATACGTAATAGAGGGGAGATGAAACAATGATACAGTAATCAATTAGAAGTAATTTTATAAGTAGATCCTCTTTACCAGGCTACCAAACCACAGGAGCCCAAGGTTACTTTGATCCACAGCACTATTTCTGTTTGTCACAAAAATCACCTGCTCTCATCCCTTCTGATGTTCTATTTATGAAGTTCTATGATAAGAATTTGACAATACTCTCCTCTTCCAAGACAGTCTCAGCAGGAGTGTTGTGTTTTGCTTCTGTTTCCTTCCTTGAAATTTGTCTTCCCTCTTTCCTAAATACGAGGCAAAAATTCCAGCAGGTATAACCCATTTGCAACTGGTAAAAACTACTACTACCAGATACTCCCTAATTCTCACACTTTCGCAGAATTTTCAATCACTACTACTGTTCAGTCTCTACTTCTTTTTTTCTTTCATTTCTAGCACTACTCATCCATAATCTTTTCCTTAACATGCCGCTGCCTTCTCTCTTCATTGCACATAATGTCAAAACCTGAAATTTAATCAAGATTAGTGTACTGGTTTTCATACATCAAGTGAAATGCCAATATAGAAGTTATTTTGCAGTAGACATCTGTCAACATTTCTTGCATGCACTGTTAATTATTTCAGTATTTACTGCAGCGGGGCAAGCAGGGCACAGACAAGTAAAGCAGCACATAGTTGCAATGGTCAAGGTGCTTAAAGTTCAGGTAAGTGAAAAAGCATAAGCTTGAACCTGATTTTTAGAGGTAAAACCTTAATTACAAGTGTATTCTCCATATTCTTTCCTCTCCCTTCTGACCTGATACTAATAAACTTGATAGCTAGATTTGCTCTGACAAACAGCTGCAGTTTTGTTTAAACATGGTTATTTCCCAATCGCTCTTTTCAGGACTGCTGACTCCTGCTTAATTAACTGACGGTGTGGCTGTCAGTTACTTTTCACTCTTTATACGTAATCCAGACTGGGGAAATGTGATCGTTTTCATACTTCCTGAATGTAATTTTATTACTTTTAAGTATTTTGAATACAGTTCTGTGGATACTACATTTTGTCAGAAGAATAACAATATGTATATTGATATACAATATACATGCAAAACAAAAATACAATGTACAGATATGCATACAAACAACAAACCTAATCAACACACAGTAGATTAATAATAGGATACTTATTCACAAAACCTCAAAATGCAAGCATTCCTTCTCATCCAGCCTTTAAATGAAATCCTCACATGGTCTGAATTCCACATGATCTGATAGGAAACCTGAAACACTGTTTCTTTTTGAAAAACTAATCTGTTTTCTAACAAACTGTTGGAATATTTTAACAAGCAAAAAGCCCTTCCCATAGAGAAAGCATAGAAAGCAAAAAGAACACCAATTTTTTGGCACTAGAGATGTGAACTATATTTTAGTGATGTTGTAATGACTACAGATGGTGTCCCACGCACTTAGGTTAGTAAATAGAAGAGCACAATAGGAAGCAACAAACAAAGAGTGACGAATTCAAAGAGACAATAACATGCACACCAAACTTTATAGTCCAAATATGTTAAGGCAACTCTGTATAATTGCAGTACCACAAGCCAAGAGGACTCAGTAGACCACTTAATTTGACCTGGAGCAAATATCACTACTTTAGGATGGAGAAGGTGGCTGAGTTCTTGTGCAACAGAGAAGAGGCAGGGACAGCTCTGGCCCTACCTCAAGGAGCTCATGGTGGAGGCAGTGGATTATATATGCTTGTGTGACCCATGAGGGTAATCCATATTCTGAGCTGAAAGAGAACAAAGCTACTTATCACTCCCTCAAGGCTCCTTACGCAAGATGAGATGAAATAAAATTATATTCACTTTCCAGCTGTAAATCCACTTATTAGTGTGATCCTGGCTGTGTGAGAAAGATACATCAGTCAGATAGGTAAACAGAGGATTTTCCATACTGCTTCAGAATGCTGGACGAATGCTACTCCATGTCCCATATTCAGACCAAGATAAATCACAGAAAAGCTTGTATTCATGCTCAGAGAAATATATTTCTCAGTGGTTGTGCTTAGGAAGTTAGTCCTCCCTAAGCCCAGAAAAAAACTGGTAAAAGCCCTGGAGACTAGGAGTGCAAGGATGGAGCTCTTATATAATGAAAACCAAAAGCATTATGATGAGCATGTGGAGGCTGAGAAGAACGATCCTATTTTCCCCCAAGCTTTTGAAGAATGATTAGAGTAACACAGATGTTAACAAGTTCTAAGGCTAGAAGGATAAACATTACTACCCAATCAAACCTTTTCTACCATTCAACTGGAAAAGCCTCATAATAAAAACAAACAAACAAAAAACACACAGAACAACAAAAACTCACTTCATCTTACTGTAATACGGTATTGATATGCTTTCTTTTTCCTTTGGTTATTAATTAAGCTATAGTAATTTTTCTTACAGCCGGAATGTTAGTAAAATTGTGATTTTTGATAAAATTTTCCAAGTATATTGTTACACTTCTAACATCAGGACTCAAAAAAAGATATAAAATAAGATCAGCTGTCTTGTCTATGGCTGAAATAAACTGAACACTTTAGCTCTCATTTCAGAAGACTTATTTTTCTCATCATGGATAATTCTTTTGCCACCTTCTCAGCAGAACTGAGTAGTTCTCCTCACATCTTTATAGCAACAAAAGCAATCTGAGCTATACACAATATTCTACCAGTGGCCTTTCAGTGTATACAGAAATGGAAGATCAGTTCTCTTTTCTTCTCTATAGCCCCACTCCTACACAGTCAAGGTCCATTTCAGCCTTTTATTTTTACATAATAGGGTACTGAAAATTTCCTGTTAAGATCATTTTTTGTGAAGATTCATTAGCACTTTCCCGACAGAGTATTTAAAGAAAAAAGGTCTGTCATCATAAAAGAACTTTATCTTGCAGTATTAAAATTATTTCTGTTTAATTACTATAGTTTTATTAGAGGATACAAGATCAGTCTACAAGTAGTGTCTTTCCTTCCTCATAATTTGTTACATTAACAGTATACATTTCACTTGCATATTGTCCTAGTTTTTTGGTTTGTTATGATGAGATTACGTGCAAACCTAAATGACTCAGACATCTAACAAAAATTATTACCTTGCTCCTTAGGTAGACTTCATGGTCTGAAAGCAACTCTGAGGAAAAGCTTTTGCTATTTCAGTTTTGAATCTGCATAACATATTAAAATAGTTATACATAAAATAAGATAGCACGAATATACACATTGCTGGTAGAGAAAATAATGTAGACAATTATGACTATACAGTATCAACCCACACACGTTACTTGATCAGATATTCAATGTAAGACAGGCTTAAGACTAAATGAAGCTTTATTCCTTTCTACACTCTACATCTTTTACATTCAAGCATTCAGCTTTATTAAAAAAGAAAATAATAATAAAAAAAAAATTAAAAACAGACACTCAACAACATTCTAAACATTTCTGATGGACACATCACCTCAATTTTATCCTGTGTTCCTCTTCTGATTATCTTAACATTAGGCGATGTTAAATAAGCAGTCATATGGGAAAAAAGGAGTCCTATGCTTCTTTTCAAATATGTTTCTGTCCAAAAGCATGAAGAAGGAAGAATATCTACAACTGACTATTCTCTGCAGAAGATTTACAGAATCCGTGCAAAATCTGAGTTTCATTTGGTTTCTGCAGTATCAGAGTAATAAGAAAAGATTTAGTTTTGACATTTAGGCAGGGAACAAGAAAAGCCATTGTTTCAAAGATGAAAATGACATTTTTAAGTGGAGTAAATTCCTCTTCTCCTATCTGAAGACAACTGTTATCCAATAGATACTCTAGTCCAAAAATACAACAGTGTGATTTTTTTTTTTTAAATAGCCATCATATCAAGTTGTGAACAGAGTATTACATTTATATGAAGTAGGTAAATAAATGATGTAATTAGCATATTCCAGTATTTGAAGGGAGCTTATAAACAGGAGGGGGTATGGCTGTTTACAAGGGTGGATAGTGATAGGACAAGTGGATATAGTTTTAAACTGAGACAGGGGAGGTTTAGGCTAGAGATTAGGAGAAATTTTTTCACACAGAGGGTGGTGATGCACTGGAACAGGTTGCCCAGGGAGGCTGTGGATACCCCATCTCTGGAGGCATTCGAGGCAGTCTGGATGTGGCTCTGGGCAGACTGGTTTGGTTGTTGGTGACCCTACGCATAGCAGGGGATTGAAACTACATGATCACTGTGGCCCTTTTCAACCCAGGCCATTCTATGATTCTATGATATTCTTACGATAAATTTATGAATGGCACTTTATTGGACTTTGCATACGTATAAATGCTAAACCCAGGTAAAATATATTTATATAAGGGATTCATTTTGTAGATTCTTTCTTCTATTGGCTCATGAAATTACAGCAAAAGCTGTAAGGAGAGATATCAGAAGCCAAAAAGAATATCACACTGAAATCAAGAAATGTCCTCCATGCTATTCAGAGAAAGAAAAGTATTCCAACTACAGAGTTCTATAACCTTTTCAAGTGATGTTCAGTTCAGCCTTCCTGGATACAGAAAGTAGATTGGTTTGAAATTCAAGGTCTAAATAATCCATTTCATGAAGTCTATTAAAAATGATGTATATATATATTCTTTTGGAGGATTCTGGACACATGGGCCAGCTGAAGAGATGAGACTATAGTTATTCAGCAAGAGGAACTGCACACCCATGTTGTATGAAATTTAAACATAAAATTTTATTTAAATATTTGTTCCACAGAAAATAATGTGGTTTTTTTTTGTTTGTTTTTGTTTTTTAATATACAGTAATTTCTATATCAGAGAGCTTTGAGCACTGGGTAGAAACCTGTGTGCATCAAGTATAAATGTATTGATGGCATGTCACATGAAAAACACAAAATTATAATGCTCTTCTTTATTAGTGTACCACCAAACACAGAAACTGAAGTCACTTATTATTAAATGTGGGACTTTTACAAATAGTAGAAATCTTGGTGCAAACTTACTTGAGAAGAGTAATAATGCTCATATCTGGGATTCATTTTAAAGACTCTTCCATTGGTTCCCAAAACTAACAGAAAAAATCTAAGAAGAGATCCTAGAAGGTCTAAGAACCTGAAATGGAATTTAGTGAAGTCAAAAGACTATCTCCTGTGCTAGCAAGAGAAAGAAAAACATTTATTTTTGGTACATTCAACTTTGATTTTATGTTCTGAAGATACTTTACCTTTCATAACATTTGCATGCTTTGAAAAAACAAACAAACAGAACAAGCAAACAAAAATATATATCCATAAAATCTAGCAACATTAGATGGCTTCAGGGCCCTTTAAACTCTCTAGTTTCACAGTACCAATTTAATGGCTGAATTTTTGTTTTCATTTCTTTTTCACTGATGTGAAAAAGCAATAGAGGGCAGAATAATTACCTCTCACCACAAGTACGAGATGGTTGTTGTATATTGCTAAGTATCAGAGGGTAGATGGCTTTTATGCTTGTGGACAAGCGAGAAGTTATTAACAGCCCTGCTTTCCTAAACAGCACATAGGCTGGCTATGTCTACACTGTCTAGTTTTGTACAAGCAGTCCACACTGGGGTTCAAATGTTGCAGTCTGAATGGATAAGAGAAAACATATGCTGAAATATCTACAAATTCTGTACTATGCTTTAACTAAATTATTCTGACCCATGTAGGGAGTAACAGTCTACTAGACAGTCACTTCAGAATTAAAAAAATAAAATGATTAAGTTGTTAAGACAAGTCAGAAACCTGACAGTGTTGCACTTCCCTATTTAAAAAGTATGGCTGTTTCCACTTTTTTTTTTTTTTTTTTTTTTTTTTTTCCCTCAAATGTACCAAAGAGAATTACACTTCAAAAGGAAGAAAGTTCAAATATGATAATACCACACATCTTGCCGCTTTGTTTTTAAAACCAGAGGGCCTCTGTCCTGTCCTAATTGTGAATTTGTGCCAGCTTGATTCCTAACAATATTATTCAAATCCCTGTAAGTTCTTCCTTCCGATACTCTGGAAATGTAGAAAGTGGGTGAGGAAAAAGGATAATGTGTTATCTCAAGGTAAAAATTCAAGCTACTACAACAGCAGCAGTAAACACACAATAGTTTAGGAAAAGACTGAGTGTTTCATTTTCAATTATAGTACTCAGAATTGATTTAGATTGTATTCTATGTCAAAATACAGCTAAACAATGTGTTTTTTTATCAATTTGCTACTAACATGCCAAAACAAGAGTTTCATTTGAGAAAGATTCTGATAGCATGTTACAATTGTTATACAATTTTCCAATTTTCTTTTATGAAGCAAGATTCTTCTGATTTCTAACAGCTCATCAGATAATCCCTTAGAAACAATTGAGACATTGAAAGCAAAGTGTAGCCGAAGTAAATATTAATTTAAAAGTAAATCCAAATGGAATAATGACTGTCTTTTATGTATTCATTTTGTTAAAGACCTATGAATTATCTAATGGTCATACTACTTAATAATACGTAAAAGACAAAAACTGTAAAATCTGCCTAAGTTGTGGGTAAATATTGCACTGGTGGAGACATAAGAAAAACAACAACCAAAGGCAATGAAAGTGTTGAAGCTCATCTAAGCAGCAGCAGTTTAAAATCAGAGAAAACAATAAAGCATATAACCCCAATTATCCAGAAATCTAAAGGGACACAAGAAAACTTGAGATAATTGGAAAAGCCAGCTGGCAGGCTTCTAAGTTCCTTGATCCCAAACACAGAGTTCACACTTACTAAGAGCCTCTCCTACTCCCAGGGTTCCAAGCCTCCGCAAACAGAGTTGCACTCAGCTCAAGAGTGCATGCCTTACAATGAGGATCAAATTCAGACATTAAGGCTTGAGCACATAAACACCTCTATTACTCATGTTCTGGAGCAAACCATGAAGAAGAGTTCTGCTTCCTACAGCTTTATAAAAGCTTGATGATTAGTAATTTGACATGGTCAGCCAATGATTTGGGTAAGAGGGAGGCTGACAAATAATTACAGCTGGAATTGCAGTACCACATTTAAATCAATATTATTTTTAACAAAAGATTAATCTAAGTTTGCTTTCCTAGACTCCGTGGCCAAAACTTATGAACTACAATAAAATATTTACACAAATATATCAGTTTTCAGAGCCCACTAATATTGAATACATAATTTATAAAATCTCTATTTCCACACAGTCTCATTATTACAGTCACCATGTAGCAGTTGAACAACGTTCTTCCAGCCTGGGAAGCTTTGCCTATTTGGTTTTGAACCTAAGGAACAAATAGAGGAACACAGAAAGGTAAAGCTACAATGTAAAAGTCTAAAAGAAAACACAAAGAAATCTATTCTGTACATACCCCACCAAGCTTACTAGCTGTTCATAACCCATTTTCAGTAAAACATGCTCAGAATCTCCAAAGACAGACAGATAAATCCACTTAGCAGAAAGCTGTGAACAGTTACAGTTACAGAAAAGCTGTCTTAGGTCAAAACTGACTAGCAAATAAATACTGCTATTTATAATACAACCATCCCCAAGTATAACCTTTCTGCTACCTTGGTTAAATGGCCCTGTTCTTCCAATATATCTACAAGGGCTGATCCAAAAGGAATGCCTCCTATTTCATTGTGTTGGCCTGTGATGTAAGAGGTGGATGCTAGTGGTATGGCAGTAGAGGTTGAACTTTTTTTGCCAATATTCTATTTGATTTTGTTGCCATGTGATAGATGGCAACGGAGGCACAGTTGGACACAATGGCTTATGACATAGAAGTGCATAGGAAGCAAAGGTGTGGAATTGAAATCCTCCATGCAGAAAAAGAATGGCACCCATTAACATTCATCAACACTTGCTGAATGTTTACAGAGATCAAATAGTGTATGTGAGCACAGTGAGGTGGTAGGTGGTACATTTCAACAGTGGCGTCAGCAGGTCACCTCCACTGGTGTAGATTTTAAGAGAGTGTCATGCAGGCTCTTGTTCATCACAGTTGAAAGTCCACAGCTAATGTCAGTGACTCTGTTGAAAAATACCATTTTGTAACTGAAAATCTGTTCTATCAAATGGTATTACTGTGCTCTTTGTATCTGCTGTAGTTTCCATGGAATTAGGAAGCATTACTTTTGGAGCTACCGATGTATATTGAGGTTTTACTGAACTCTGTGTTTCAGAGTTGTTGGGCCCTGCTCAGTGGAATTCTGCAAGCAAATGTTTTTTATCTTTTCGAGGACGGCTCGGGCTTTCGTGTTTCTCAGGTATTATCCAGAATCAATTTAACGTTAAGCTTCTTCCTCTGATTGATAAATTTTGATTTTTAGCTGAGGAAAAAAAACCAAAAAACCAAAAAAAAAAAAAAAACAAAAAAAACAAAAAAAACCAGAATCAAATATTAAACATGATCAATAACCTTGCAGGTTATTTCATGTTACTAAATTAGGAAAAGGCTTTTAATCCATATGAATTTATTATACAAAACTACATGGATATCTATTGAATTTGCTACATGTACACCCTGTAAATGAGATATTAGTGCACACTGTTCTAGGCCACTCAGTTACCCTGTAATCTGCCGAATGAAAAGTTCTTCCCTTCACACAAAGATGTAAGCCATACACTTTTACAGGGTTATGGTGAGAAGATAGGCTGCATATGGCAGCTGAGACTGAGGATTTAGAAGAGGCTGCAGAACTCTGTTGGGAGTTAATGAACTGATAACATTCAGCTCAGGGGTAGAAGCTGTAGATATACACTTATATTTCCTCCCCGGATTGTCTTGTCCAGTTCACCTCCATGCAAAATCTTAAACTTGAGGAAATGAAAAATCAAGGTATTTTACCTCAGTTTGCTCCCCAAAACTCTTGAGATCAGCAATAGAAAATTGCCACATTATTCCCCAAAATTGTAACTGATCTAAGCAAATTTATGACATTCAATTCAAAACTCTGCTTCCCTTCCCATAATTTCTTTCTCAAAACTACTGAAAAAAAAACTGGATAATGTAATTTTGGAAAGAATTCAAAGGAATTAATAGAATTTTCTAAGTCTCCGAGTCTGAAAGAACACAAGAAAGTGGATGAAAGACTGCACTACATCAGTAGAAAGTACAATTTAAAAGAATGGACACTTAGCTTTTATTTTTCTTGCCTGAAGTGGTTAGAAGTGTTTCTTTTGGTGCACTTTCTGTGAGGCTCATGCTCAGTTCACTTAGGCACAAAAGCACTGAGAAGTAGCACTGTCAGAAGGTAAGTACTGGGGAGTAAGAACAGCAGGTTAAAGCCACGTTGCCTCTGCCTGCACAAAAACTTCTTCATTGATCTGACCCTGTTTCTGACATCTTTCAGAATGGCTAAAACTTACCTATGCTAAATACTGCAGAAGACTACTTCATTTTCTTTTAAATGTGAACATCGAATACACTTTAAGATGCAAATTTCCTGAATCAAACTAGAAGCAACAATCTGCTTCTTACTGCATGATCAGGTCACCATCAGTGTTAAGTGAATTAAATACATAATTTATTAAATGGTCTCTCTGAGGAGTGCAATCTATCTGAAAAGGTTCAATATGTCATCACTATTTTGGAGAGATTACAGACATTAATTTTTTTTTTTTTTCTTTCTTTCCTCCTCCTATTCAGCACCATTCATGATATCATTTTTATGGCTGCCATTCACCTGCTCTTTATATGGGAAATTGAAGAGGTTTTTATTCCCAGGATGAAAAATCACAATTTCAGGATTCCTACCTCATAAGTATTCTAGGAAAGAGTTCTCCAAACACTTTTGTAGGCACCTTGTATTGACTGTTTTGTTGAGAAGTGGCTATTTGCTGAAGATTGAGGTTCAGACTTCATCTCTAGTTTTTACTCTATCCAATTCTTAGAAGCAAATGATGGTCCTTACTCTGAAAGCTATATCCAATGGAACAACTCTTGCAAGCAATAGATTTTGCACTAGACTCTGCTGACACTGACACTAGTAACAGATAAATGTAAACATTTATCACTACACACAATGTAGTGAGTTGCAAATTGTCTTGATGTGAACAGCTCCTACAGGTGGTAAATAATACTCTCACTGCTGAGCCAAAAATTAGGACAAACATTTAGTTTTGTTTTTTACTTCTCAGAGATTACTCTGGTCTTGCTGCCAAATGTGAAGACCTTTGCTGATGCTCAAGTGAAAGCACGCTGATGTAGGCAGCTGGCAAGAGAAAGAGATGGAAGAGAAATACACTGATTCAGTGAACTCACTCGGCTCCCTTTGGGGGACACAAAAGAGGGCCTGACTTTCTTTGCCAAACTCCCAGTTTTTCTACTTGTTGCCTCTTACCATCTTTTCTTTTAGAAAGCAAAAAGACAAGTCTGCATCACTGATCTGTTTTCTAAAGTCTCTATTAAGAAAATAGTTTTAACAGTTAATACAGATGGTGAAAACAGGCACATGGTTTGAATGTAACTCTTTAGTTTCTTGGTACCAGCTCAAGCTTAAAAGCATATACATAAATGAATATGCCATTTCTACTGAAATACATAATTCCATTCATGCTTCCAGATAAAACTAGGTATCTGAGAGGAAAGACCTCTAAAGAGGAAGCTCAAATACAAACTTAATATAGGGTGTAAAACTAACTGCTTACAGATTTTGAAACTTTGGCCTTCCACATGGTCTTCTTCCATGACCTTAAAAATGTAGTAACTCTACCTACAAATGGGACAGCACCAACACTGAAGATTCAGTAAAAACCTCTATAGAGTCCTGATGCAACACCTTCACACTTCTGATGCTTTAGGAATCCCACTCAGGCCAATCCCCAACCTCCTCAGGTCACGAAGTAAAGTTTAAGTGTGAGCAGGTCTTAGGAGTGAGGCTATGTGAAGTGTCTTTGCCATTTAGAAAACCACATATTCTACTTCCCCTCATAAACAGCCTACCTTTGTTCTTTTGCTCTTCCTAATCTGGTGAGAGCAAAATTTGAAATTTCTTACCACACTGTTTTCATATTCAAACAAGTGTTACAAAAACTAATGATTAAGAGGAGGTGAAATAAACTCATTTATGCTGTCTTTTACTTCCCTGAAGAGATGCAAAGACAGTGAAATTAAAAGTTGATTTGTCAGTGTATTTTAAGGTCAAAAAGAATAAAGAAAAGTTTACATCTACACAGTTACTGCTCAAGGCGACATTAAAAATGAGCCAGTCAAGCAGAATAATTACAATGTTCTTATTATGCCCCAAATAAAACAAAACTATCTTCTCTAATCACTACACATATTGCTTCTCTTGTCTTTAACCCTCATGAATGTCACAGTGTTATCAGGTAATTTGCTGGGAAGGAGATTTTCTTTCTTATGAGAGTGGTAGGAAAGTAGAATTGTGGGTTTTCTTTTTCTTTCTTTCTTCCTTTTGGTTTAAAACAAACAAACAAACAAAAAACCAACTTCAAATTTGTAGCTTTTCAATTATATAGAGACTGTAAAAAAATTATCCTTGTGTTTTGTTCAGTAGTCCAGCATGTAACTGAACGTTGTGTGCATTTGTGTACATTTGTGTCTTTATGTAATACTAAATAATTAGTATCATGAAGTGTTTTTTCATTTAGGCAACTTGTAGCCTTTTATTTCTTTTTCAGTTCTTTTGAAGAGGAATATCCTCTAACTCCTACAGATCAAACTCAAGCTATTTCTTTTTCTTTCACTCCCAAAAAGTACAAAGGCCCCATCTGATCTCAACAAGAGCTGATAACAAACCTCCCTGTTTGTTGTTGATGTTATTGTTTTTTTGGTTGTTGTTTTCCTAATAAGCCTTTTTAAGTAGCTAAGCATACAACTCTTTGCCACCTATTTTCACATCCATGCTCTAGATGTGTGCAAATACTGTTGCTGTGTTTAATTAGAACACTGTGTAAAAGGGATGGTGTATTCCAAAGTACTCTTAGTTATAGAGCTGGGAGCTACTAAACTTCATAGAATTCATACAGAGACAGTGTAGCTTTTAATATCCCAATTCCCCTTATTATTTGTTTCTTTGTGAGAAGTTGACTGGTAGGAGTCTCATCCTCACATCTCTCCTGCACATTTCATGCTTCTCCTTTCTGCCTCCTCCATCCAGTAAGTGCAGTCTCTGCTTCTAAAACACTAAGCCTGGCCTGTATTGTTTCAATTAAATGTAACAGTCTTTTGGTACTTTGTGGAAATTTTATACCATCAGTGCTATGAAATTTCAAATGGTATTATTCATCACTACTAAGAGTTTCTTCCTAAAACAGAAAGCTATGCAGACATTTCCAAGTCTAAAAAACAAATGTTGATTAGCAAAAGGCTTTAGACATTAATGATCTACTTCCAGAATAAATGAGAATACCAAACTGAAGGCAAACACTGCCTAACAGTTTAATTCAAACAATATCGCCTACTTACTTTTCTGTCCATTCTAGCTCCCTGTTCTCTTGCTTCATTTCACTGCTAGCAACTGTCCTTACATAGCTTGAATATTACTACTTCAGCAATAGTCCCCAATACAATGCCCTGTGCTCTGACATCAGCACAATTCCAATAGCTCCATGTGGTAAAACCAAATTCAACTACATTTATTCATTCTGTGGTAATTCCATATGTAGGTGGTATGGACAATATTAGTCTATCTTTTACCAAACATGGTGAACATGTCTTCCCTTTAGATGTACAGCCCTGTGTTGACATTTTATAAAAGCCATGCTTTTATATAAATGTACAATATAAATGTATGTATATATATGTGTATATATATATATATGTATATAATTTACAGCCAGAAATTCCACAAACTTGAAGTTCATTTTCACCACTCTCTCTGTGTTTAATAATTATGCCCAAAACAATGTTTGAAAAGATTCAAGATCAATCACTGAAATAAGGAAGGGCTTTTGATTTAAGAAGTATCCATTATATTGCCTCAGATAACTTCAGATTTGTTGCATCTTTTAAATAATTAGCATACTATACATCAGCAATCTGACATACTAAACTGATATAAAACCAAACATTCTTAAGTGTTTAAAAACACTTTGCAGAATTTTTCAGGTAAATCAAGAACACTGGCTTCTGATGCACTGGTCAAAGTCTGTCCTTACCAAGCTCTAAAAGCAAGTTATTCAATTTCCCTCAATGTTGTAATTCTATCAAATAAATTTATAAGAATATAACAGGAATTAAAATAATAATAAAATTGTCCACGTATTGTCTTTAAATCTGCTTTGGGGTGACAGAGTTAGAATGTGGTCCCAGGGGATTATGATCACCCCAGCTATCTTTAACAAAAACAAAACAAAACAAAAAAATAAATAAAATCCTACACAATGTAATAAGCATTGATCTAATACAATCTGAAAGGAGTGTAGTGTATTTCACCATCCATTTTCTTCCATCTCTCCTGTATACACACAAATCCAATTTTTAAAAGACAACTGGTAGTAAATCTCTGTTGAAATAGGAACTCCTGTCATAGTAACCTTTATCCCAGGAGATTATATGAATAATGCCAGAAAGTAACATTTCACATGCTTGAACATAAAACAGTGATGCCAGTGGTAACATATGCCTTCTCTTCTTGTGATCTACAAAATTCAACCTGTTCATATCCTGTGATTAAATTATAACTGCAAATCTACATCTGAATATGCCAACCTGATCTTTATGATGGATTTATAACTTCCCATCATCCACCTGTCAGGAGGATTGCTCAGTAAAATTACCTTCCTCATCAAAGGACCAAGATTCTACAATACAACTGGGACAGATATCTACTTGTCAGGACTTTGCACACCTTTATCACCCTGAGCAGCCTTGCCATACACACCCCTAATGCGCATGTGATTTGGGGGCACCCAGCTCTCACCTTTTGCTGGACTGTTTGTGGGATCCCTCCCGTCTTCCACCCCACTACGCCTGCTCTGCTCCTTCAGCTGAGACACCCTACTGGGGAGAGTCCTGTCTGGCCTCAGTGGGAGCCACCTCAGCTCCTCTACCTTCAGGAAATAGCATCAGCCCTCAGACTGGAGCAAGATGGAACTGGCCATCTGATCAGCATAGTGTGTTTGGCCATTGTCTCACAAGATATTTAACTTTTCCTAATGAAATGATTATTATGCTTCATAGTATCAATGGGACTATTCTTCATTTTGAAGATCCTTACTCAAATTTTATTAAAAAAAAAAAAGAAAGGAAACTATTATATATTTTCATAACCCAGTTTGTTAAAATGTGACTTTCTTCCACACTTTGCATAAAGTATCGATGAAGTAAAAGGCAGTGAAATTTCATGTTCAAGGCCTTTGAAATTGCCAGAGATTTCCAGTTATTTTCACACAAATCCAATACTAAAATATATTGTAAGCTACTGGTAACCTTGTGCAAATGTGCAATGAAATGTCGTCATGCAAATTTTTATAAGATTACATGTTCTCCTACAATAGTTTTGAAAATTTATAATAATAGTTTAAAACCATTTCATATCAAGAATCTAAACAGTTTTTATGACACTGAATACTTTTAGGGAAATAAGAAAACACTTCAAGATTTGTCAAACTTGACAGTTCCTCATGTACTATTTTCACATATCACACATTTTTAATATCACCTAACAGACAAGGGTAATAGAGCCAATATAGTCATTGTAAACATACTTCTTCCAGAATGAAATAAATTTGACTCAGTAAAATGCAAATTTTGTGCAATTTACCAGAAACTGAAGGAGAAGGGAGAAAATGGACTTAAGAGCTCAAGTTTGATTTCACTGTGGGTTGTCTTGGGAGAGGACAGAGCTGAAATATCTTCATTTCTACTCACTAATGAAGGAATACAAGCAAGAATTTAGAAAATATGTTTTACCATCTACTGCTGATTTCAAACATGTTGTGAACACCTCAGAACTTTCTTTACAGGCAGACATGTCTACGATACCAGAAAATGTAAGACTTTGGTAAGATGAGCATATGAAAACGTCATTAAAATGTCCTGGTAAACCATAAAATAGTATTATGTGATAATGGCAAGAGGTATTTCTGCTGGCACAACCAAAAGCTAGATATCTAGTTGTCATTTGTAGGTGAAAAGGTTGTTTGAAACAACTAAAGGAAGGACATCACCCGACTAAGCCGGGGGGGGGGGGGGTTGTTGGGGAAAGAGTTCATTAAGTAATATCTTTTACCATCTCATAAAACTCATGCATCTTTATCACTCTTCAATTCAATTAAATGTCCCAAAGTCAAGTTTTCTGTAATTGTGAGGGAATATCGTGGCAATCATTATGAAAACTCAAATCTTCAACAACCCATTAATGAAAATAAATTACTGGATAAATCAGTTTCAGATGTCTATGAGGCTGGAAATCAGGACACAATTTTCATACAATCACTAGATGCAAAAAATCATAGAACACAGGTTGGTAGGCACCTCAACAACTCTTATACCCTCCAGTTAAATTGTTGTAAAATGAACATAATAAGAGATACTGGGAAAAGTCTTAACATTTAATCTTGCATTTAGAGAATACTTTATTCCACAGAATTAAAATAATAATAAAAATGTACAGTTCATCTTCCTAAATGAAACAGAGACTAACCTTCAACCCTACTTGCACATTATGCCAAGCAAATACACATTTAACTCAGTAACCTGTTAACACTGAGTATAAAACTAGAGAGTGCACTGCATTGAGCATTTTCATCAGAACCAAACAAAGGAAATAGAACTGACTCTTCCTTGAAGTTCCAGAGCTAACTAAGCAGAGGAAGATAACCCCACTAGATATGACATTTCTTCAAGATTTAATCATAATTTCCATCAAAGACTTCTGAATTCTGACACAGAATGATGTGTAATTGCTCTCATTGCAATTCAATGATTCACTGAAAGTTTATTTCTAAAACCAAAACGCATAAATTAAAATCCACTTACTAATAAACAATGTTACATTGAATGCCAGCACCTAAAACATACAACAAGCTTAACTGAATGTGCTGATGCAGCTAATGCTTTAGTGCCTTTATTATGTTTCTATTTGAGTTCTGAAATATGTTAAGTGCTAGGATAATGGCTCTGTTACTGATATTCTTCCAAGCTTAAATTGTTCACTGAAGAATTGCCTACTGCTACTTGATAATGCCCCATAGAACAAGGTCAAAATTCTTGATGAAGTTGAGGAAAAACACTGAAGATGTTTTAGGAAGAAGGTTTTAAATTATAAACATCAGTCAAGCACTATTTCTGTTCCTCAGAATAATGATACTGGGAAGAGATACATCTTAGAGATCTGTTTCTTTATAATACGTCCAGTCCCAACTGGATGAATCATCACAGAAAAATTAGAGCACTTATTTTGCAGTGTCCTAAACAGCTGCCAAGAAACTTAGAAGTAGGGGAAAAAACAACAACAAAAAAAAATCCCACCACGAAACTCGCATAACTGAAATTTTCATTATTATGGCATTTGTAAAGGAACCTAAATTCCATCTAAGTGTCGGCAGAGACTCAAACAGAAGACTTAAAATATGTTATTATTTTCTAGCAAATGAATGACTGTTACAGTTTATGTTAGAATTGCTAGTTTCAGCATTATAACAAAATTATGTTTTCAAAGCAGCAAAACACAATCAATAAAGTGGGAATGTTCGAATAAACAAAAATTCAAGAATGTTACAAAAATGAAATATTTCTTTCAATGTTTATGTGACTTTATTTGCAGACTGCATGTTATATTTTTAAGTAAAAAAGATGGAAGTTTGGAAGATGCATATAGTGTTTATGCTACAAAGCAGAATAGATGCAGACCATGGAGTGAAACTGTAAGCTCCATGATCTCTACAGTCAGAGTACACGCCACCTTCTAAGTGACCTGCTTCTAACCTCATCCTGCGAATGATGTGCCATAGAACAACAGAAAAACACAGAGAAATGCTTACAGAACACTTCTTCCACCTTATTATTCTATGACAGAAAAATATGTTGAAAATGCTCAGTGATGCAAAATAAAAAATGATAGCTGGTAAAGACAGATCTGCTTCAAAAACAGTCCTGCAAATATTTTTCTTAAGACTAAAAGGTGAGATTTCAGAATGAACTTTTAGAAACCTTTTAAAATTTGTATGCTAGGAATGGTGACTTCGTTTGATGACTTTTGTGTGTCTTTAAATGAAGCATAAATCTGTGAACAGTAGTCTGATGCACACTTCATTTATTTTTTTTTTTTAAACTGAAAGGACTGACATCTGAAATATTCTTAAGAACAAAAACAAGCAAACAAACAAAAAAACAAACAACCCCCTATCCATATGCTTGAAGTAATGATTAATAGTTATAATAAACTTTTTTTCCTGGCAATGCTTTCTTAAACAATAAATCTTCATTTTTATATCAAATTTAAAACCTAGAAAGCTGAAAAACAAAGATGTGAGTGCTACATCTTTCTGTGCCTAAACACCTGAGAAAGTTTAGACTCAAAAACTGCATTAAGTAGTATTAAACTATCAGTACATGCATATCTAGATTTAGAAAAGAGTGAAAAAGTTGAAATGCTATCACATTGACTACATATAAACTAACGCACAGCTTGAAGTTCTTCTATTCCGCTCCTGTGAAGAGCGTATTTGATATATATAAAGTCAATTTATTTAACAAACCTGAATAAAATACTAAGAAATATTTGAAGTTTCTTCCCAAATCATAATTATCACATTAATAAAGACAGCTAGATTATTGCAAATGCAGGACATGAATATTATGTAAGATCAAATATGTCTACTACAGAATAAATAAATGTTGAAAAAAAAAAGTTTTATAAAGGCATTTTAATGAACTTCTTATTATAATATTATTTTCAACCCAAGTTAAAACCTATTCTAAACTTTAAGGCATAAAAACTGAAGTCTGAATTACAGAAAGTTTTCACCCACTTGAGCACATAACTTCAAAAACAAAGAGTGGAAACCTGAATTGTATGCTAATAATATGCAAATTGGAACGCCCTGAGTAGCTTCAGATAAAAATTACAAAATGAAAGCTACATTCCAAAATCCTCTAAATTCCTAAATGCAAAAGAATAATTCACACTGCAATTTAGCTGAGATCTATTCTTCATTTCCCAGTCCAATCAATTTTGCAAAGAGTCGCTTCAGAGGCAATTTCATTTGCCTTAGTTCTGTGGTCTTCCATCCACATAGTTATGCTCCAGTTTGTCAATAATAAACAAGAACACTCAACTTCGCAAATTTCTGATTTTCAATCATACAAAAACAAAATGAATTCTGTACTTCACAATTTTCACTGTTAAGTGTGAAAATGAGATGTTTACACAAATGAAACAGTGCCATCTTGTGTATTAAGGATTTTCTCTCTTGCCAAAATAGGAATGTTCTTCCCTGGGGATGTTCATGGGGTTTTTGTTTGTATATTCGATTTTTATTTATATTTTTATTATTCTTCCCTAAGAATGATATGAAGAGTTCCATTTAAAATCCGAAGTTAACTGAGAAGAATCATCACTCAAGCCATTCACAAACTTCTGGGCTCCATCAGGAGAGGGGTGGCCAGCAAAGATAGGGAGGTGATTGTCCCTCTCTGCTCTTGTTGAGGCCCCATCTGGAATACTGGGTCCAGGTATGGAGCCCTCAGTACAAGAAAGACATAGAGCTGCTGGAGAAGGTCTAGAGGAGGGCCACAAGGATGGTCAGGGGACTGTAGCACCTCCCCTACGAAGACAGGCTGAGAGAGCTGGGCTTGTTCAGCCCGGAGAAAAGAAGGCTGGGGGGTGACCTCATTGCAGCCTTTCAGTACCAGAAGGATACCTATAATCAGGAGAGGAGTAAACTCTTCGAAAGGGCTGATAATAGTAGGACAAGGGGAAATTGTTTTAAGTTGGAAGAGGGAAGATTTAGGTTGGATGTTAGGGGGAAGTTCTTTACTAGGAGAGTGGTGATAATCCTGGAATATGCTGTCCAGGGATGTTGTGGATGGCCTGTCCCTGGAGGTGTTCAAGGCCGGGTTGGATGGGGCCCTGGGCAACCTGATCTAGTAAACATGGAAGTTTGGTGACCCTGCCAGGCAGGGGGGTTGGAACTTCATGATCCTTGAGGACCCTTCCAACCCAGGTCGTTCTGTGATTCTGTTAAAATAATATCTTCTACTACAACATGCAAAATGAAACAGTTTTCAAATGAAAGACAACAGAAAAGTATTAGCAGCCTGTAGTAGATACTTGTAAGGTGGAATAATACAAAGATGGTAACAGATATTCAAAAGGTTATTTATAGGGAAAAACTCACCAATAAGGATGCCTTCAGTCTGCTGGGAACCACTGAGACAATCTCCACCTGAAAGTGATCTCCAAGAGACACTGCCTTAGTGGTGGTCAGCTCTTAAATGAGGTCTAGAGGAGGTGGAGTCAAGCTCCACCCCTTCTGGGAGCACAGCTAGATTATTCTCACCTGTGCTCCCACAGCTGACCCAACACTTGCCTCAGCTGATTAATCAGAGATTCAGGCTGTGATTACCAATTTCCCATACAATACTGTAAAAAGAAACACTGAGTATTTTTAGCAATTGATTCCCCATTCCCTCGAGACAGGAAGTCTCAAGAACCAGAAGCCCAGTCACCTCATGGGTGTATATAGCTACAGGGGGATCCTCTTGCATCTCTCAAGATAAACTACACCCTCTGCTCCTCTTTCTTCTCCGAATGGCCTGTATACCAATGCATGCACTGTGGAGATTAATCATAGTATCATAGTATTCATAGTATCATAGTATTGTGCAAGTTGGAAGGGACCTTAGAGATCATCGAGTCCAACTCCCGGGTTTCGAGCCCCCTTTGTAGCGAAGCGGCACTTCTACCCCCTGCGCCACAGGGGGGATTCGAACCCGGGCCCTCCAGTGCCGCAAGCAGCAGCTTATACCACTGCGCCACTGGGGGCACACAAATCATAAAGAAATAAAAAACTAAGGGTACTCAACTCAGATTTACCAAGGGGAAATCATGCTTGATGAATGTGGCAACCTTCCATGACATCATGACTGGATGGGAAGATAAGGGGAGAGCAGTGAATTTTATGTACTTTGATTTCATGAAGGCTTTTGACATCATCTCCCATAACATACTCTCAAATAAGTTTAGGAAGCAGGGGATAGATGAGTGGACAGTGAAGTGGATTGAGAACTGGCTGACTGGTAGACCTCAGATGGATGACCAGTGGAGAAGAGTCTAACTGGCGGCCTGTAACTAGCGGTGTTTCCCAGGGGTCAAGTCTAGGGTTTGATCTTATTTAGCATCTTCAACGATGACCTGGATAGAGGAAGAGAGTGCACCTTCAGCAAGATCTATGGTGATACTGAAGCTGGGTGGAGTGGCTGACACATCAGAAGGCTGTGCTGTCATTCAGTGAGACCTGAGAAGACTGGATAGTTGGGCAGAGAGGAGCACCATGTGACAAGAGGAATTGTAGGGTCCTACACCTGTGGAGGAATAATCACACAAACCAGTACAGCTTAGGAGCTAATCTGCTGGAAAGGAGCTTCTCTGTAGAGAAGGACCAGGTTGTCCTGGTGGAGGTCGAGGGAAGTGTTCCCCTTCCTCTGCTCTGCCCAGGTGAGGTTACATCTGGAGTGCTGTGTCAGGTTCTGAGCTCCTTGATTTAAGAAAGACAGAGAACTTCTAGAGAGAGTCCAGCAGAGGGTCACAAAGATGATCAGCCTGGTGAAGAAAAGACTGAACAGGTATTTTATCAATGCTTATATAAGGAAAGAGTGTGATGAGGATGGGGTCAGCTCTGTTCAGTAGGTCCCAGTGACAAAACAAGGGACAATGGTCAAAAACCGGAACACAAGAAGTTCCTTGTGAACATGAGAAAAATCCTGTTTACTTTGAGGGAGACAGAGCACTGGAACAAACTGCCCAGAGATGTAAACTCTCCTTCTCTGGAGAGATCTTCATAACCCACCTGAATGATTTTCTGTGCAACCCACTGTAGAGAACCTACTTTAGCAGGGGGATTAGACCAGATAACCTCCAGCAGTCCCTTCCAAGCCCTATGATTCTGTGATCCTAGACTGCAGCCTCTCTGTAGAATTGTTTTAGTTTAGATTTGATGTAGTGCTTTACAAATATAATTAATATAGGTTTAATCTGCTTCTGCCCAATGTCCCTGTGTACCTCATTTTACAGTCCTAAAAAATATTGATGACCATAATTAAAATGAGCAATGTAGCTTACAAAATTGTATCGACAATTTATAGATACTACTATAAGCATTTGTGTTATGGAATCATAAATCATAGATACTGTAGCACTCTATGACCATACAAGAGTGAGAAAGCAAGAAATGTAATTAACAGTACACAGTTGCAGTCAAATGCTAAAACAAACAAACAAATCCCAAACAAGAATACTCTGCTTGGCAAACACCAATAAAGATACAGAGTAATTGATAGCTCTGGAGCATCTCTTGATGAATGCTTTTGTAATTTAAAAGCTATGTAACAATATGTACTGTCTATAATTTGATAGACACATGCACAAAACAGTTGTTTAATCAGCTAAATCAATTCTTTCTGCATCCATAAAGTTATTAATTCCCTCTGAATACTTCCAACTTTGCTTAGAAAAGCTGGCTGAAGGACACTGCTGCTTATAGCACCAGGTCAATACTGGTGATAAATAGGGATATACTTCATCCATTTTTGAAGTAATCTGAAATACTGTAATCATTCAAAAAAATTTAGCATGTTCCAGCTTTTTTGTACCTTGACACAAATATCGCAAAGCTTTTAAAACATAGACATTTTTGGAAGCAACAGATAAACACAATTAATTACACAGCCCCATACTTCAGAAAGAAGAAATAAAAAGCAATTATGAACCAAGTGACGTCTACGTTAGGAATTAAAACTCTACCACAGATATAATCTTATG
This sequence comes from Excalfactoria chinensis, assembly GCF_039878825.1. Classification (NCBI taxonomy): domain Eukaryota; kingdom Metazoa; phylum Chordata; class Aves; order Galliformes; family Phasianidae; genus Excalfactoria; species Excalfactoria chinensis. Next base: position 71,482,657 of record NC_092826.1, read on the forward strand.
AGAACTTCATGTCATTCAACTTCCTGTGTTGAAAACGACAGAAACAAAATTTTTTCATTAAAAGAAAGCAGACAACACATCTGGAGAAGCTTGCTTTTAAGTCAAACTTTTCAGGACAAAGCTTCCACTAATTTTCTTAGAGTTCATATGATGACTAAGATACAAAAATAACTCACTGAGAAATGGCAGAAATGTGCAGATTACTCTACTGCACAATCTACACCATACCAATCCACTGCATAATAAATAACAGATTTTTCATATACAATGGGAAAAGGAATTACAAAAATACTTTGACTAACAATCTCCCAGTGTTATCTCTCAGCTTATGTAAATAAGTTCAATATGACACTGCATTTTAAATACATCATTGCAAAGAGCTTACTTGGTTTAAATCCTGCTATTTGGAAGTCATAGAAATAAGAGCAATTCAGTTATCTGATACTTGTAATGACTGATTTAACAAACATCAGGCATAAAGTAAAAAGAATGTAGCTGCTACTCCACTAGCATGTAGGGACCGTACTCAGATTTTTGCTAACCTAACATGAAATTGAGAGTTCCATGTTACGGATCTTAATGCACAATTTTTTCTGTACCAGTTGCAAAATAAGATACATGATAATAATAAATTGACAGTATTTTAAACATAAGTAAACACATGCAGTAAGTTTCTCAAAATATGACAGCCTAATACATTCCAACCTGTCCTTTGATGTAAGTTTTTAATCTTGGTATCTGTTCTCTGTACCTGAGACATCTGCTACTTCAATTACTGCATATATATATATATATATATATATATATATATATAAACAGTATCAGCCATTCTCATGAAATGAATTGAAAATATTAAAATATATTCATAATTTCTCAAAAGCTGGTTATATCTTCATAGCTTAATAATTTACTGTCTTGTTTGTCAGTCATGAAATAAATAAATTTCTTTTGCTGTAAAAGAAATGTGTGTAATCTTTGATTACCTGGAGTCATTTGCAAGTGATTCTTATGTAAATAATTTACACATACACAAATATATATTTTTTACAATTATATTTTTTAAAAGTTGTTCTATATTTTCCAAAATATAAAAAGGAATTCTCACCCTGCAAACTTACACAACTTGGAAATAAACTGTACTGTACTAAGTCAACATTAGACAAATTAGACCCATTTGAAAATTTTGGCATGACATCTGACCTTTCTGTATTTTAGCTACTATACTTGTGTCACCTCGCATATCTTACATGAAGATCTGGCACAAGCCAGAAGGATGTGACAGTACAGATACAAGAGAGAATGTAAGTGCTAATAGAACATATCCTTTGCTTTAAATTGAGTGCCAAATTATTTGCAGACTGTCTTTTCAATACAGTGTAAGAATTTGAGCAATCAAGAGAAATTCTATGCCTCCAACTAATTAACTACCTACACACACCTACTTCACTCACTGCAAAGGCAAGCAGCTATTCTTTCGAGGCCTAATCTGCAGATCTGCAGTAAAAGCTTTTTTTTTTTTTTTTTTTTTTTTTTTTTTTTTTTTTTTTTTCCAGCAGGAGGTTAGTAAGAGGGAAGAGTAAAATATACTTTCCATGTAATGGAAATGTAATCTTTTAGACACAGCATGCAAGTGCTGTGTTAACAAAATAGTGCTGCAGACATTCTAAAAACAGGTTTCAGCGCAGACTGTCAACGAGCCACACATTTCAGATGAAAAGGTACTGTAACACTGAAATACACCTTAACTGAAGGAGAGAAATATGTAATCCATCCGGCAATAGAAAGATATCTGAGTCATAGTCTTCAATTTACAGATTCTGTTTTAACTTTTAGATTTATTTGCTAATAGTATAGTGAGGGGTCTGGAGCACAGCCCTTATAAGGAACAGCAGAGGCAACCGCAATTGTTCAGCCTGGAGAGGGCTCAGAGGGGACCGCTCCACTCTCTACAACAACCAGAAAAGAGGTTGTGGTGAGGTGGGTGTCAGCCTCTTCTCCCATATAGTTAGTGATATGACTAGTGGGAATGGCCTCAAGTTGCACCAGGAGAGGTTCTGGTTGGATGTGAGGAACGACTTCTCCTCTGAGAGTGGAATGGACTGCCCAGAGAGGTGGTGGAGTCACTGACCCTAG